>NW_005842019.1:250178-252995 GCF_000455745.1 Alligator sinensis | reverse complement strand
GAAAGAGCAAACATGGATCCTAGTTCCAGGTCTATGCCCTTAGACAAGTCATTTCATCACTTTGTGCCTCAGTTTCACCATCAATATAATGAAGTCAGTAGTGAGAGGTAGCTGAAAAATGTTGCCTAAGGCTAAGGACAGACATTCAAAAAGCCTGAGCCTGACATGATTCAATTTTTGCAGGTTAGTCTAACTTGGCTAGGCTAAATCAGTTTTGTAACTAGACAGACATCCCAGAAATGCAGGGCTAGAGCAGCCCTCCCTTCCCTTGCACAGAGCTGAGCTGAGGAGGGCATGACCAGGACTCAGCAGGACACCATGATTAGGAAGGGTTCCCCCTGTCCTGAGAGGTATATGTGAGGGATGGGGGAATGCCTGCCTAGCAGAGAGTGGTGGGGGGAGTAGAAGCCAGGCAGATGCCTGAAGAGACTGCCAAAGCTGCAGGCAGGGAGCAGAGGGGAGGGTCCCGCCCTGCTGTGAAGCAGACAGCTCCACCCAGCCCAGACAGTCTGCTGGGATGCTGGGGGCATCTGGTTTATCTTAAACCAGCAAGGGGTCTGGGACAGACATTGCATAAGCCAGTTTGACCAAAATCAGTTAAGTCTGATACTACATTCAACCAGGTTTTTCTCGAGTGGGTTTATGTGCATGGTACTGAACATCTGGTCTGTTACAGGTTTAAACCAGTTTCTGATCACTTAAACCAGTGTATGTGTAATGTCTGTCCCTAGCCTAAGAGCTCAAAAGTAGCTTTATTTTACAAATGGAAAACAGAGGATGCAGAAGTGACCTAACCAAAGGTGCACAAAACAGATCAGTGGCATAACCATAAGCCAGCAGCATCACTCTCTCATCTTTTACATCTGCCAAAAAGCCCTAAGGGACAATGAGGGGAGCAACAAGAGCACATTTCCAGAGCATATGCTTCTCTCGGGACATAGCATTAAAATTTGGTATGATATAATGAACATGTCTTAATCTTACAAGGGACAAGGCTTCCCTATCCACCAGTAGAGAAATCTGCACCTCCCTCAGCATCACTGAGCAGGAATATCTCCTGCAGTTAAGCTAGCACAGGACACTTGAAATAGCCCTTGCGGTGTTCCATAATTAAAGTTCTTTCCCTCTCACTGCCTCTTCCTCTTTACATGCCAAATGTAATGAACTGTCCCTTCAGCTCAGGTTTCTCTTTTAGTCATACCTTTGGCAAAGGAAACCTTTTGTTTATTCACTGAAACATCGTCCCCTCACTCTTCGAGTCCTGAGAAGCATAAGTAATCAGTCAGTCAGCTAGCAGCAGTAATCTGCTCCAACACACATCTTGAAGCAGTTATGCAATTCTGGAATCTTTACTTGTACTTGGCTCACTGGACTTGAATAATATTTAAAATACAGCAGAGCCCTGCATAGGAGCTAAGGCTGTGACCAATGAAGGTGCCATTTTTTTAGTGTTTTCAATGATTGCTTGTTGGACTACAGCAGCAGTTCTGGCTGTGAACCGACCACCCTCACCAAGTTAACTGTTTAATCCCCACCATGAAGACTTTGTTTCAGAATTTTCCCATTTCAAACTTCAAACTTCCCATTTGTTAATTCCTACAGCTGATACAATATTATATACACATACACATACCAACCGGATTAACTTCCCCTTACAAAAGTTTCTGTCCATCTAGGTGATTCTACCTTACAGCATAGGGGCAATTGCCTTATTTCCTTTGGGAAACTAGAGATGGGGTCCAGATTCATTTCCCACTAACTTAGTAAAGTTATGAAGTGTATACCCCCCCTAGCACCTTGCTATCTAAATAACTGTACAATAAGCGTCCTAGATGTCCTACAGTCCTTTGGGTTCTCTTTAATACATACTGAAAGATATTCTCAAGAGAATAAGGTCCAATAACTTCAATGGATTAAAGAATAATCTCTATTTGGTGCAACTAATAAATTAGCTAAATTTGCATTTCATTTTTTTCAAACACGAGTTTGGGAATAGCAAGGACATCCTTAAACTGATAGGAATCAATAAGAAAAATGATTATTAGAGCTTTCTTCAAGGTATGCATCTTTTTCTTGTTAAGTCCTACTTAATGTTGACATGTAATGAGCATAGACTTTAATGCACACTTTAATAAATATATGTATCCAGTTATTACACCAAAATCAACCACAAATACAGGTTATCTTACATCTTTATCAGCTAAGTTGTGCACTGCACGTTAATGCATCTCAGCAAGTACTTCTTCTAACGTTCCATGCCTCCAAGTGTCTTCAGACACCCACCATTTATTCAAATAAAGGCAACTTCCCAAATATGTTTCCTCCTTTCTCTCCAAAATGAAATTTCGTCCTCCCAAATTATATCATCTGGGGATGAACTTTATTTAATCCTGGACCAGTAACAGGCATATTACTAAGTGTTTTGCAAGCTATGAAAACCTTGGTATATGCAAGCCATTTGGTGGCTGATACAACCCAAGGTGAGAGATGGGAAGAGAAGCTCCTGGACTCAGCAGCAACTTTAATGGTCTCTTCATAGCAAAAAGAGGGTGGTATGAAAAGAGTATGTGCATTAAATTTTTTAAAACTGCATCAAGAGAGCTATTTCTAGCTCTGTGTTAAATCCTACTGGAGACAGCACAAGCAGATTTTACCCCAATGCCACACTCCCAACTGGGGTTTACCTCAACTCAGTAGCATAACTGAGAGGGGGTAACTAGGGCAGCAACCCCAGATGCTGCTTTCATGGAAGGGTGCAAAGTAGCCACTGCTGCAGTGGCAGGGGGGCAACCCGCCACCATCAGGCCAGACAGAGCC
>NW_005842019.1:225835-250147 GCF_000455745.1 Alligator sinensis | reverse complement strand
GAGGGGTAAAAGTTAGCCACTGCTGCAGTGGCAGGGGACCATGCTGCTACGATCAGCACAGCAGGAGCCAGCACTGCTCCATGTGTCAGTGGCTGTGCCTCTGCCTCAACTGGAGACAAAAATACAGGTTATTTTTACTTTACTAGGATTTTACACTAAGACAACCAACTAAACTAGCTACCTTCATATAAAAAAACCTTTTTCAGTGAAGATATCAGCTTAGAACACCACCTCAGGCCTTTGCTCCAGTTGCACCAGCTCCCAAGACAAGGTTCACACTCCCTAGCTCCCAAGAGGCATTTCTGGTTTTCTAGGAGCTCAGGATAATTGAAATGTTGTGGTGTTCCAATCATACCCTTTTCCCTTGCCCATGACCACAACACTAGGGGAGGTAATGAGAGGATGGTGTATAGTCAGCTATGCCAGCTCTGTGCTGCCAGAGAAATCTAGAAAGCAGCAGCTGGCTTTGAGATATTTTTGTGCCACCAACATGGCAAAGAGCCACCTTAGCTGAGCTCAGGATGCAGTCCAGGACAATTTAACACTTGAAAGATGGATATATCTTTTTTAGATGAAAATACACGCTAATAGCCTTGAGAGGCCCAAGTATATTGGATCTTAATTTTGTATATTATATTATTTTAAAAATATGTTTTTAATGTTCTCAGAGCCTTCTAGTGACCAGCACATTCTCTCCCTCCAAGGCTTGTGCAATGGGAAACATTATTTTGACTCAGTAGCTTACTAATCATAAAAGCACAAAGCTTCCATCATAGTTTCATATGGGCTCATTAGCAAAGAGGTGACTTGCATGCTCTGCATATGCTCTGAGGGTGGTAGTGCCTTTGAGAAGCTCAGGTACGAATCAAAGAACTGAGATAAAAAGCTGCCACCAGAAAACTACAAACAGGATGTTTCCTATTAACATTTCAAACAGAATGGAAATTTGCACATCCTGAACATTACTGGCCTACAGGGCCACAAATTGCTTCCTGTAGCCTCAGGTCACAGAGCATGATTATGCAATGCTTAGTTGTCCTCCCTGAAACAGTGATAGTTGGTCAGCATTAACATTCAGGCCCTGATTCAGCCATGATCCTGAATTCAAAGAAACCCTCACCCAAGTGAAGTAAGCTTCAATAAATTGTTTTCATCTGATTAATCAGAAGAGGTAGAGTGACATGGCATAGGCACACAAAAATACAGTGACCACCTTTTGAAAATGCAAAAGTGGGACATATGCCCATCCCTGTCCTCCTTCCCACCCCCCACAGGCTGCACAGCTGGAGCAGAGCCTGTGTGGAGCAGGGGACGATGCAAGTTGCCCAAGGGACACCAGAGAACAGTGATTGGGACCTGATGTGGGAAGGTGGAAAGGCTGGGTGCTGCCGCTGCTGCTGGGAGTCCAACGCCAGTTGTGCCACAGCACCCCCTGCCGGCCCGGCAGTAGTGGGAGGCACAGCTCTACACTGCCATTGTCCCTGCTGTTGCCAGGTGGACAGGGGGCACTTTGCTATGGCGGTGTGGCTGCTGTGGGGCTCCCAGTGGTGGTAGCAGCAGCACCAAGCCTCCCCGCCACACTCCACCTTCCCACACTGGGTCCCATCTGTTGGGCTATGGAGGCCCTGTGGGGGAGGGCAGCAGGACAGGACACCCTGAGCCTGCAATACGCAGTCCACATCTGCCCCGGCCCCACACACAAATCGGGGGGGCACATGCCCCCCATTCTCCGTTCTCCTCAGAAACTTCTTACAATGATTTTATGTACATATTTTGTTTCTGATCTACTTAACAGTGTTGCTGAGAGCCAGCACTCTCACTCACGCCCTAATTTGGGCTTAAAGCTTCTGACATGGACATTTGCCTCTCAGAGTATAGCCTCAGTGGTGAGAGAAAGTGCACCAGGTCCTCCTTTTGTATCTCTATTAAAGCAGGGAATTGAACAGAGCTCAGAAGGCTATTTGAGATACTCAAACAGATTCAGGGATATCCAGAGTCCTAGTTCAGCATCAGGGAAGGGGATTCTTCTCATGGTCTTTGTCTATCCAGCATAGCAAAGGATAGAGTGGAGCAGATTCTCTGGTCTGTTAAGGTCACAGAGCTGTTTAGACAGCCTCCAGTGGCCTTCAAGCAGGGGAAGAAAATCTGTGGGCAGTTCCTCCTGCACAGGGTAAAAAGCCTCTCTGTTATTTCCTGTACCAGTTACCCTCCCTACTCTGGGAAAGAAAGAGGATCCCCCAGACAGGAGAATGAGGACATGGTGAAATGGAGCTCCACAATGATTCACTCTCTGCAGTAGTCAGGCAAGTCTGTAGAGCAAAGAGTCTTCAGTAAGGCCAGGCAGCATTAAACAGAAACAACTGCTGGTTGTCTTGAGTTCCTACTTAGATGGACTGAAAAAAAGGGGGAAAGCTTCCTTTCGGTACTGAGTTCTTAAAACAGGAATTTATGATGTTGGCAATGGAAGGGGACCCAATGAACACTTTTATAAGATAAAATGCCTCTTGATTTAGAGTTGACATTTTCTACATTTGCTGAAGAGTTGACATTTTCTTCTCAGGAGTTGGTTAGATAGGTTTCCAGGTTCCCACATACAAAAATTCCTGGATATTACTATGCTTTGGTAGTATTGGAATGACATCCTTTGGGAGCCCAGGGATCCCCAGGCCTATGCAAGCAGCCTAACCACCTTACTCTATAAATGAGCACTTGATCTTTCTTTTCAGGTTCTTGGCTTGGTTAAGCCCATAGGAACTCAGGCTCAGAGCCAAGACAGAGTTCTAAAGATTTGTCATAGTTTTTAAAGCACAAGCGCTGTGGTCTACATGGGGACCTAGAGGCATTGTCTTATATTACCATAAAGCAGAAAATACATCTTTGTTCCAGACATGCTCTCATTTCTTGAGTCTATATATGCTTGTTTGGCAAAGGGTTGAAGTTAAGAAAAAATGGTCAGCCCCTGGGCCAGAGGACAAAGGTGTTACCAAATCTGCCCATTACTTTGGGGTGTGCTCATTTATTAGAGATAGTTTCTAGGGTCTTGGTGATTCTGTCAATGTGCTGCTTGTGTTACTATACGGAGCTGTATTTCTCCCTTCTGCAAGCCCTCACCCCCAGTGGAGCTATCTTGCAGGACTCAATCTCAATGGGCTGGGTTCCTCCAGTCACCAAATCAGTCATACACACAAACACACACAAATTAACGTGACACGCCTGACCTGGCCGGGCTGATCAGCATGGACAGGCTGACACCCTCATATGCCAAGAATCAGTTCATAAGAGCAACAATAAAATGCAGTCAGACACAAGCACACAGGTAAACAGAATCCCTCTGAATCCGGCTGGGTGTCCAGCTGACACCCTCATGGGCCAGCATTCAGTTCATAAGGGCACGTCTGAGTCAAACTGGGTCAATCAGCCTATACAAGCTGATCCCCTTATGTGTTTCAAACTTAGCACGTCCCAATCTTTGGCCTCTTGATGAGCAGACCCCACAATAATTTGGGCTTCACAGGGATCTTTAGCATAGGTAAAAGAAGCGTTGCTGCAGAGCACGGGAGGGAAGAGAAGCAGAGAAGGAAAAATATACCCAATTACTACCAGTTTGACTATAAAAGTTATTTATTGCTAAGCATATGAAATATATAATAGTACTAGTAGTAATAGACATGCAAAAGAAAAACAAACACCAACAATGACAATACTACCCTGGTTTCACTAAGTATTTGGGGAAACTTAGCTCAAGCTTAACTGATACAGTTCAGGTTCAGAAGTTTATGCCTAGAAAGAAGACAGAGAACGCTGGGATCTCACCTAGTCCACGGTACTCAGGCTGCAAAGCTGACAGGCACAGTCTGTAGCACAGTCCTTGAAGGGAGAGATGATCTGTTCTTCCAGCGTCCCAAGAACGACAGGGGATGGTGTCAGCACAGGGGTTTTCTTCTTCTCCTTCTTTCCTCCTGCTTCTACTTCTTTTCCTTCCTTTTCCTCTTCCTCTTCTTAGCAGCACACACACTTACAGATTTTTATACCCTCAGTTTAGCTGCTTCGAAGCACCCTCAGTAGTGTAAATCATTGTCTTTTCTATTGACAAGGGGTTATCTGGTTTGGACCATCTCAGGAAACTGATTGATAATCAGGAAACACTTAAGATTAGGGAGTAACCCAAATACTTGGGAGCCAGCTTGAGATTCCTATGGGTGGCAGATATACTGATGGGATATCTCATGGTTTCTTCAGGAACAATAGATAGCTTGCAGCATCAGGATTTTGGATTTTTACTTGTTGTGCACAAGCCTCAGCTTAGCATGACTTTTCCAGATCTTACTATAGTCTTTTAACAGACTTAAGACAATTATTGGGGTGCTCATAACCTTTTGTGGAGAGGACTCCCACCAGTCGTCTCGGGAAAGATATGACAACACCTGGGATTAGGGCTCCAGCAGGCTGGATGCTGTGATGAACCCTTAACCATTGTTCAAATGTTGCCCATACCCCCTCTGACTCGGTCTCTTGCCTCAGCATTCCCTAACCCGGCAACCGAGTTTTAGTCAATCAAGTTTAAATAGGCCTCCCATAGTGGGACCGGGGAATGTACGGCCCGAGATGCCTATTAAACTTAGAGCTGTGTGTGTGTGTCTGGGGGGGGAAAAGTCCTTAGCAAATCCAGATTAGAACTGGTCTGATAAATGCTGAGCTGGGTGTGTGTGAACATGGGTTGATTAACATTGGAAGCACAGATTCCCCATCATGCAGCGCTCTCCTGCTTCTCTGGTCCCAGAATTCACTGCAGTCTCTGCTTCAGGCTTTCTGTTTTCCATCTCTCATGTAAATGAGACCTAGGGCAGTTGATTCACTCTTGTCACCCTTATCTGGTGAGGGTCTTAGGTGCGTCTCTCACTGCATCTTAATCAGTTTTGTTTAGGTAGAGGAGGGGAGGGAGGGGGGGGGTGAGTCCTTTGTGAGTCAGACAGACTGTATCCTGTACCAGGGTTGCCCAAGAATACAGAGCTGAGACGTAACAAAGGGACTGACCATTCTTTCTTAACCTCAGTCCTATGCCAAGCAGGCAAAAAAAGATGACAAAACAGGACTTACCTAGGGTCCTAGGGGTCTCCCAGATCTACACCAACAGTGATCTTGCCACTCAGAGTCTAGCTGGCAGCTGCAGACTGGCTCGGGCTGGCCAGGCTCCAGTTCTGAGCGGCATATACTGCCCCAGGGTGCACTGCTCTGCTTTTTTTTCGCATGTTTTTTTTTGCCTCCTGGATATCATTAGCATGTGGCCTAGGAGGGTAGTAAAACACTGGGACAGGTTACCAGAGAGGTGGTGGAATCTCCATCCTTAGAGGTTTTTAAGAACCAGCTAGAAAAAGTCTTGGCTGGGATGATCTAGTTGGGGATGGTCCTACTTTTGAGTAGGGAGGTGGACTAGATGTCCTCCTGAGGTCCCTTTCACCATAATTTTCTATGATTCTAAATACAAGAAAGCTTTGAATCCAGTTTTGAGAGCTGGAGTATTGGCTGGTTCTTTAAACTGAAAGAAATCTCTGAATACAAGCGAATGAAGTAAAATAATCATTTATTCATGATTTTTTAAAATTAACCTTGTTAAATAGAAATATCCACAAATCAGCACGATCCCTTTAGAAGGTCTTTCAATAGAACTTGTGTCATTTGTTCTACCTTCTGTAAGTTATAACCTGTTCCCCTCCATTTACCATACAGTAGCACATACCAGCAGCCTGGCAAGCAGCTTTCCTGTGAGTTTGATTACACACAGTGTGGGAACACAGAACACAAACAATGAGTATTTAAAAAGAGCTTACAAGGGTTTCTTTTGAACTTGGATTTGTCTTACTGCTAATGAAACAATTGATTTCTGCTCAAGGCATGTGTGGTCAAAATTCAAATAAACTTCTAAAAACCATTTCTAGGAAGTTACAAGGCAATAGAAAAGCCAAAAAACAAACAAAGGAAGATGAGTAAAGAGAGAAGTCAAAAGCCAGTGTCTTGGTCACTATGATGTGGCTGACGAAAGACAAACACATGACTAGCCAATGGGCTGCCTAACAACATAGCACACTGCAGAACAAAGCAGAGGAGAAATGGCTCAGAACAATCCTGAAACTTGTGAGTGAGGTGTTTAATCTCAAGCCATATGCTGCTCCAAGGTATATCACTTCCATCATCTTCTGTTTGGTATGGTCTGCTCCTGGCAGGAAACATCTAAATGATAGTCTTTTTACTTACCATTAGGGCTGTGTGAAGCTTCAGGTGCTGATTTGACTTGGAGAAGATTTAGCCCGATTCGGCGGCCAAATCTCCAAACTGAAGCGGGAGACCAATAAAAAGGTCCAAATTCATTCAAAGCCTCCAAATCGATTCGGAAAAGATTTGGAGAAAAATTTGGAGATTCGGGCAGCCCCCTCTTGCTGCCACAGGAAGCTGGACCCAGGCTCTGTGCTGGTAAGTAGGGGGCGGGGCAGAGGGGGTTGAATGAGGGGGGAGGGGACCATGGGGGGGGGACCTCTGCCAGGCCCCATCCCCTGCCTGCTTCCCCAGCTCCCCTGAGCACCCTCTACCCCCATCCGCTCTCCCAGCCCCATCAATGGCTGCCCTGCCCAGCTGCAGCATTCCAGCTCCTTCAAAAAAAAAGCCCCTCACTCACTGGATGCTGCAGTGGCTATGAGGGCTTCTGGGGGCTCATGACAGAGCACCCCACACAGTGTGGGGCAGTAGGGATCATCCCCCTCCTCCCCCACACCTGGCAGCATCTGGTGAGTGAGGGCTTATTTTTTTTTTTTTTTTTTTTTCTTAGAGAGCTGAGATGCTGGGGCCAGGTGGGGCAGCCATTGACGGGGCTGGGAGAGCAGGAGGGTGATGGGGCCTGTTTGATTTAGCGATTCGGCCAATGTGGTGGTGGCTGAATCTCCAAATCAGATTCAGCCAAATCGATTCGGGACAATGATTTGAATCACCGAACTGAATCACTGTCCCTAAAATTGGCCGAATCCGAAGCAAATACTAGCTGCTTCGCACAGGCCTACTGACCATCAGTTGCTGTTTCCTCTGCCTGATGAAGAGTAATTGTACCCAAAAGCTTGCAAAGAAGAATTTTTCCAACTATTTGAGTTGGTCTAATAAAAGATATCGAATTTACCCAAAGAACCTTGTCTGTCTTTTTACTGATTATGTATTTTTAATCATAGATTTCACAGACATTAGGGCTAGAAGGGACCTCATAAGATCATCGGGTGCAGCCCCCTGCCCAAGGGGCAGGAAGTCTGTTAGGGTCAAAGGATCCCAGCAAGATAGATGTCCAAATGTTTCTTGAAAGTGTCCAGAGTAGGTGCTTGCACCACCTCTGGGGGGAGATTGTTCCAGGCCTTGGGGGCTTGGACAGTAAAGAAGTTTTTCCTTATGTCCAGCCTAAAACAGTCTTGCAGGAGTTTGTGACCATTGGACCTTGTCATCCCCTGGGGTGTTCTGGTGAACAGGTGTTCTCCCATATCCTGATGCACAGCCCTTACATACTTTTAGGCTGCCACCAAGTCACCCCTGAGCCTGTGCTTCTCCAGGCTGAAGAGTCCCATAGCGCACAGCCTCTCTTCATAAGGCCTGTTCTCTTGCCCTCTGATCATGCGTGTGGCTCTCTTCTGGACTCTTTCAAGCTTCTCTGCATCCTTTCTAAATCGTGGAGCCCAGAATTGGATGCAGTACTCCAGCTGCGGCCTCACCAAGGCCAAGTACAATGGGAGGATGACATCCTGGGTCTTGCTTTGCTGGCTACAAATGTCGAACTCGGGATCCTTAAAATTCTGGTTTATTAGGCGGATTGAAACACTGTAATAAAGTCAAATCATAAGCCTTGGGGCTGGTCCCCACACACACACAAACACACACATGCACACACACAGTAGCGAGTTACAAGAGTTGGGTATACCTATCCCACAGGTGCTGGAGTGTGCCGTCGATGGCCAGTCGAGGCTTCTTCCAGCATGGTGCTATCCTCCAGAAGGGGGTCGCCGGCTAGTCCTTTTGGCTGGACAGGTCGGGTGCTGGTCAAGTTGGAGATCAAGAGGGCGTCCCTGAGGGTCACTTTTCACTGCTTTTTATCTGTCCTTGGCAGACTTTGGTGACTCCCCAGTTTTCAGGTTTGCCCAATCCAGGGGTTGTTGACTCTCGTGGGACTTCCCCCTCGGTGGCTACTGGATGGCATCTGTCAACCCCAGGGGTCATCCTCATGTACGTGCAGGCTTGGGAGTCCATTGATGAATTTTGAATAGGGCTCTGGGAGCGGTCGATCTGGAGATATTCAGCCCCAAAAGTTGGTCCCCGGCATTGATTAACTCAGACCGGGCCTTCTAGCCCTTGAACAGTGTAGTTTAGAGAATTCCCGGTTGCTACATTTTCTCCTATTGATTTCTTCCGTTGGTTGATCTGTGGTTTCCCTAGGTGTTAATTACTGCCTGCTACTGTGTTATGCATTCAATCACTGATTCACTCGCTCTTTCAGGGGCCCGCCTGATACAGGGAAGCAGCGGTTTGATTCCTGCCCTTGTTAACATTGTTACAGTGTATAACTCACTTCTAAAACTAAAAAGGTGTAGGTTCTAAAACTAAAACACATTTAGTTAAAAGGTGAAGAGTATAAAATACAAGCTACAAGAGTAATGCCATGGCACACAAATAGATAAAAATAGCAAAATACAAAGGGAGATAACAAAATACACACATACAAACTTTAAAACACAATTCCTTATCTTATAGTGAAAGAAAGAGGAAGGAAGAAAAGGTAGAAGAGGAGAAACATATCCAAAGAGGGGAAAGCAAATGCAGGCAAGAGGAAAAGGGGGCTTTTTGCTACAGCTTGAGATGCATCAGTAGATGCAAGCCAGAGTTTTGTCCACTTTGCCAGCTGCAAAGTGAACCATCCATTCAGAAGAAGATAGTAACATATCTTTGAGCTTTTAAAGTCTTGTACTTGATACATTTTGTGCACTAAAATGCTGTTGTAGCTCTAAAAAGAAAAAAAAGTAACTGTGAACACATCCAACCATTTTGTAGCAAAAAACAAAAACAAACTGCACACAACAGATCCACCATTTTTGTTTCAAAAGGAACAAGAAGAACAAATCCAGGAGGACAAGAGGAACTTCTTTGTAGCTGGGAGTTTTGTAATGCCACATGTAAATTGTTATACACATCCTCCACCCCAAGTGGGGGGAGAGTGGACTGTTCTTTCACAGCACACACTGCTGTTAGACCACTGGCAACATCTGATGTTTCAGTAGCGATTGTGGTAGTGTCAGACGTCATTAAAATACCAGCACCTTTAAAGTTCCCAATGCTTGGAAGCTACAAACGTCATAGTCCTACAAAAATAACATTTCTGGGGTGCAGGGAGGAGAAACAGCAGCAGCACAGGCACAACTAAAAGTTGTTCAGCCCTGGCACAGCTCCTCTTGGTTTAGCCCCCGTGATAGCATGGATGCAGGAATAGGCAAGGCCCTCAGGCTCTGCCTCAAATCTAAATCTAGCACTTTTCATAAATACTGGCCAGAGCCAAAAAATGTTTAAAAGGCTGTGGGAACTGTTTGTACAGAATGGAATATATTTGATCTGAATTTGTGGCTTTTATGTGGAAGATTTTTCTTGTGGTACAGGGCAACTATAGATATGAATTTGACTACTATAACCAATTGCTATAGCATTGATGTATTTCCACTAAAGTCAGCAAGTTATTCCTAATTTAACCAGATGTAAATGAAATCAGATGCAAGCCCATTGGTCTCTTAATAAAGGCAATAAAGGTTTGCTCCTATGCATGTATCAAGATTACCTTCTGAACTTCCTATAATTTATGACATAAGAGGTTTATCTTAACTGTCAACTCACTTTTGTTTTCTGGCAGAACCAGAAGTGACATCTTAATCCTGACACTGTGATATGGATTGGTTACAGTGGTAATATCACAGATTAAGCATTTAAAGAGTATGGGATTTGCATACAGTGCATTGAAATAAATGGGATTCATGCATCCCAAAGCAAATTTTAGTTCTTCTGTCCCTGCTAAAGAATCAAATAACTAGATAAAATGGGCTATGAAAGGGAAAGAATGGTTTAAACTTTCAGAACTGGCAGATTTGGGAAGGTTAAAAAAAAGTGAAATGTAATTTGTTTTGTTCCTTTAATGCTCAGGAAAAATACCTCTTGGCATCATTCATTTACACACCGCACACCAGTGATACTATTTCACAAACTACTTCCATCAGTGAGCACATTATTTAGAAATAAACTCTTATAAGCAGTTTATTTCACTGAAAGCTAGTGGCCAAACTATAATAATTTATTATAGATTTCTCTATTTCCTGCAAAATGTTATTCGCTATCAGGATGTTACAAGACGACATCACAATTTACTATCAGGATGTCTAAGATGAACCAACACACAGTTGATCCAATAAAATATATAAACCAAAAAAATCCTTGCCCCTTGCATAAGATCAATCTGAACATTTCGATTTAAAAAAGCATCTCTCAAGTACTGCTGTAAGGAAACCATTTTCCTTTTGATATGTTCATACTAAAAGAACACATGAGAGATCTGACTAAAGTAAATATATATTAACTGGTTGTCCTTGTTCATGACATTTTGCTGTACGTAAGCAACCGAATAATGGTACATAATGGCAAACTGTCGTGCAAGATAAGGAAATCAGCTGATGTGGTAAAAGCATTGGTCCATAATAGAATTCTAGATAATGGGGCCAGGAAGAGATCACTTAGGTCATCCCATCAGACCACATCATACTCAATACATCATTACTCCTGACATTTTATCTAACCTGGCTAATGTAGTGATAGCACCTTGGCCATCTTACTTGGTTTCAATTCTGCTACACAGTTTCTCTTATTAGACATTTTTTCCCCTTGTTGAGAATATCTTTCTTGTCTTGACCACTGCAATGAATATAAATCTACTGCACCCTTAATAGGAATATTAATTCAGTTGCCCTGGTACAATCCCAGTTTGAGCAATTCTTATACTCCGCCTAACATTTCCTTTCTTGTTTCAATGGAACACAAAACTAAGCTGTTATATAGTGATGGTGTTGAATAGATGCTGCTTTCTAGAACAGCAATGACTGCAAGTGTAAACCATGCAGCAGAGGGCTTTGTGATTCATCTGTCATAAATTAATATTATATCTGTCTGGAGAATCTATGAGACTTCAGATTATTAAAATTACAGTACTACTATGAATGACTATCCATGTTAAAATAGTCCACGTACCACAATGGAGTCCATATGCTCTGCCATGATGCAGAAGTTTTCAAAGAAATATCCAATGTGGGCAAAGTTCTAACCTTTTCCTTTTTCATGTAAGACCCTAAATTCAGTGTAACGTTTGTTGTTCCATTACATGGGAGAAGTGGGCAGTTTAGAGAAAAGATGCTCACTTCATCGCATTATGGAGCTCTACTTCTTCATGTTTCTCTGCTCAGCTATTTGGAGAAGAGGAGCAAAGTGCAGCAAACGTGCAAGAATGTCTGTCTTAAACTTTTAACAATTCCATGTTTGTAAAAAAAAAAAAAAAATTAACACCTCAACATTTTGACTTAAAGATGCCAATTCAAACCATATATTCTAGCCTGAAGAAACCTAACAGATTCACTCCAGGTTAGCTAGAAACCAAATGCACAGTCAGATTTCATTACTGATTATTTTAATCTAGCCATGTTTTTATAGTCTTGTTAAAGAAAGGAAACAGCTGGTTGCATTACAAAGTCTTTCACAGAAAGTCTTCTCAGCTACTCTAGACACCATACCAAATTTCCATTCCCTATTTGAGCACTGAGGTTTTAAACATCTGAAGTTGGTGGATTATTCATGATCTAAATTACAGCTGGTCTCAAAACTGAACAAAAGGCAAACTTCAAAGGAGCTTTGCAAATTTAACTTTGCTCTTCACGTGAGACAGAAGCTATGAAGTTCAGGCTATGTCTAGACCACAAACTTAACGTGCCCCGTACTGACACCAAACATAGCGCACTGCTCTGTAAGCTACTGCCTGATTGGAAGCAGCACAGACATGTTTCATGCTGCCAAGGTTGGACTAAGTGGCACTAACAATTGTATTACTCCCTCTAATGAGCCCTCGGTATTCGCGGGTTCAGCATTTGCAGTTTCAAATATTCACGAATGCCGACCCTGCATTTTAAATACATTTTAAACACTTACTGGAGCTCCTCAGGAGCTCCGTGCTTGCTGTCGCTGGGCTCCTGCCACCACCACCAGGCTCCCGCTGCCACCGTTGGAGCTGTGCCCCTCGTCCCCCAGCTGCCGGGGGCACTGTGTTCATGAACACAGTGGCCTATTTGCGGATTTTGCCATTCGCCGGGATCATAGGAATCTATCCCCCATGAATGGCAAGGGTCACCTGTACTCTGGAGGTTGAGCAAGATGGGATGGAGTCGCATGTTTTTATGAAGGAACGCAACTTTAACTGGCTGGACAAGATTCACGGTTCCTGAACACTAGCAAATTCTTGTGTCTACAGAAAGGGACAAGCAGAGATACTGTACTATTCTTGCTGTACAGGAGTACTTGTTGTGTTTCTGTGATAGTTGTGATTCATAGGCCTTAAGGCCAAGAAGGGAGTATAATGATCATGTACTCAGACCTCATCTACTGGCACTGTAGTGCCAATTAGTGTTTCCAGATGGTCAGTAACACACAAGGAGCAGCAGGGTGTGTCTGACTGCACTGCTGCTGGGCATGGTAAATTTGTGGTCTAGCTTTGGCCTCAGACAGACAAACATTTCAAAAGCAAAAAAGTGCTATCTAGTATGTCCTTTGCTGTAGCAGGCTGCAATATATAGGGAAATGTGCAAAAAAAAGTTGTGTCTAGACTCTAGATGGCTTATAGCAACAGTCTCCCAAATCACAGCTCCTGGCAACATGTTGACTGCAGGACCCTCCAATGGATAAAACTTTGTCTGTCCCTATTACTGCTTGTTCCCTCTTAGTTCCCAGCTTTTCCTCTTCCCTGAATTTCCTTCTCACATCTTAGGAACACATCTTTTTCCCAACACTTCTCCATCTTGCTTACCTTCACCTTGGTCACATAAATACTTTTCTCCAGCCCCATTTCTTTTATGCCCTTACCTTCTTTTCCTCACCTTTATATTTTATTTAGTCCCCTTTTATCAGCTTTATCATACTGCCTCTGGAAGAACACATCCAGCAACCAGCACTCTTTATGCCTCCAGTTTAGTTCAGTGTCTTGCGTTCACAAGGGACTGTTAGGACTGAATAAATTTAGCATGGATTTGTTCCTAATGAGCCACTGATGATTACACCTTGCAAGCTGGAAAGGAAGGAGAAAGAACCAAGTTCACAAGCTGAACTTTTCCTGCAAGGTTACGTTAACAACCTGAAGCTGTGGACATAACATAACTGGTTAAAATGTCACAATTACAGCTAAGGGCAGAAGTGGCCCAAAGAGTTAAAAGTTAAATGGTGCAGACTGTGTTTACAAAGCAACTCTTCTGCCATCACAGCAACGTTTACCACAATTACCTTTCGCATTGTGACTAAGTTTGTCATAGGAGGGAATTCTGGGCAGTGATCCCACAGACCTTCAGGAACAGCTGCCCCTGCCAAGGATGATAGCTTGGCTTTACAGCCCACCTGCCCTTCTGTGTAGAATTATGGGATAATCCCTTGCTTCAGGGATTATAGTGGCTATCATAGTCACATTACTGACACTACAGGTTGCTGGATCTGCTTAGCTTCTGCATTATGCTGCTTTGCAATGCAGATACAGAGCAAGTCAGAAAAAGGAACGCCACCCAAACATGCAGCTGTGACCTCAAGAGAAGGCAGAAGCGTATCGAGTCCCTTATGTCCGGCTGAAATGCCTTCCTTGCAATTCACTTTAACAATCCATTTTGACTTCGGGCCAGTAGAAGTTCCATCTACTAACAAAGCAATGTTACAGCTCTCTGGACTGATGGTGACTGGCTCAGACACGAACTCATCACCAATCCCACTTGACTCTGTGAGCAAAGCTGGCAGCTGCCCCACAGTGGCAGTCCACCTACATGGAGAGCTACTGTCCCTGTTGACAAGGCAGTTGCCATAGCACTGGAGCATGGCCATTAACCATGACTGCAGCACACTGTCAGAGCTCTTTGATGGATACAAGAGGTGAAGAGGGTAAGGAACAGACTGTAATGGGAGACACTGAGATGGGGCCATATGCATAAGTAAGGCAAGTGCTGCTGACTTTTATGATCAATAATGCCAATGTCTCCAAAAGGACTGATGACCTTGAATTTTAAACCACAGGCAAATGAGCTATTTACCATGAGGTAAAAAGTAGGTGGGGCTTTACAGCACATCATGAGCTCCATGGGAAGTAGTCACATATAAACCCCTACTCTGCAGAATAGGGTGCAGCAAGGTCATCGAGCCCCTTGCATAGATACGATAAAGTTTGCTGTTCATAAACCATCCAAGACAGGTGCTTATCCTAGCGACAAGCTAAATCACAGTAACTTACCCTTCTTTCAATGAAAGCTAAATTACCATAGATTAGTTTTTACTTATCACAGGTAAGGATATACATACAGGACTAGCCATGGAGCAGTTGACATGTAATAATTCCACACCCCATTTTACACAAAGGCAAATTGTGTGTCTGCTGATAACCTAACTGTGCTGAAATTAACTCCCTTCCTATTTTTTTGCCCCAATTAGACCATGTAGCTCTAGTACTCCGGAGTCATGCAAGATGGGGTAGGGTCATAAATGTAAAAAGAAAAATGACCTACCTGATAATATATACAATTCCTAAATCCCAGAAGAATTGTTGCTTCTGTAGCAATGGACAAGCCGGGACACTATTCTCACTGAACAGGAATACCTATTGTATTTCTGCGAAAACTGTGATTCATAGTCCCTTCTGACCTTAAAATCCATTATGATCATGTAGTCTGACTTCCTACATGACCCAGTCTACAGAATGTCACCTAGCAATTCCTATATCTAGCTCAACAATATCTTGTTGAACTGGACTATATATTTGAGAAAGACATCCACATAAGAGCAGAATGAGAGCGTGAAGGAAGAATTGATTTAATATAAAAATGTCCTCCCAGTTCCCTGGTGTCAAAGTAAAATGGCATCAAAACAGATCTTTCCAGAGGTTGGAGGTAAGACATAAGAACATTATGTAACAGCAGTAAATAATCAAATAAAAACTTACTTTCTTCCAGTATTGAAGGAAGAGCTATATCAGATGAAGAAAAACTATTTGACACTAGGGATGTGACACAACAGTTTCTAAGAAAATTATTTTACCTCTCCTGCTCTGGACATATGCCACATGCTGTCATTAATTATTCCTTATTAAGTCACTTGATACAGGTCAGGATTTCAAAGGATTGATATCCCTATCACATGATGCTATCAGCATCCACTAACTAACAATTTCTGTAAGAGTATTATTCCTAGAGCTATTTAATTTTTCTTTGCTTCCTTGTAGAACTCCTACCTTCAGCTTACTCCAGCCCTTTTTGACTTCCCCTATAGAAGGAGAAGAATCCAAAAATAACAGAAAGAAGCACTGGATGTGTCATACATGCAGTGTTGTGTCAAGGGGCTGTTAAGTAAGGCTAATTGAAGATCAGAAAGTCTCCAGGGATGAAAGGCAGTTTGTGTCAGGGGTGGTGCGGAACAGGGGACTAAAAGCAAGCACATTATACATAAACCCGTTTAAGTGATCAGAAACTAGTTTAAACCTGTAACAGAATAGATGTTCAGTGAACATGAACCAGTTGAAAATGGCTAAAACTGGTTTGAGATAAATCTTGTTGAATGTAGTATCAGACTTAACTGATTCGGGTCAAACCGGTTTATGCAATTTCTGTCCCAGACCCCTTGCTGGTTTAAGATCAATCATACTCCTCCAGTATCCCGGCATGCTCTCTCCTCCACAGCAGGGCTGGCCCCTCCCCTCTGCTCCCTGGCTGCAGCTCCAGCAGGGACTGCAGGCTGCTCACCAGCCCCGCCCCGCCCTCCCCCGTCCCACTATGAGCCTGGCCACGATCCCCTCAGCTCAGTACTGTGCAAAGGAAGGGAGGGCTGGTCTAGTGCCCCCTGTCTTCTAGCCTGAGCTACTGCAGACATGTGACTGCATTTCTGGGATGTCTGTCTGGTTACAAAACTGTTTTAGCCTAGCCAGGTTAGACTAACCTGCAAAGATTGAATCAATTCAGGTTTAGGCTTTCTGAATGTCTGTCCAAGTCTGAACCTCAGCTTTCAGAATCACAGATATATCTGAATTAATAATATAATTTTTTTATCTAGTTAAGTTGTGTCACTTTTACCAGGACTGGCTTCTTCTATAAGGCCAAAATACTCACATACATATTCACCAAATCCCCTCACGAGGTGATTTGAACTCTTCATAATGAAAAATGGTATTGAGCAACAATGAATGATGTAAAACAACTGGCAATACTTTGTAGGCCAATGTTATGTCTAGAAACTTTATCTATTAAAAAAAATCCAATACATCCATACTATTATAATATACATGTATTGCAGTGCCACCTAGAGTCAAAAATAAAAATGGCTATTTTAAATTCACAGCTCTATTTTCGTCAGGTTTTAAGGCATGGCAGAAACGCACACAAATATATGCAGGCACTTGCCATGATCATGATTCAAGTTAAAGCTAGAATCCCCATTTTTACACTCACATTTCATAACTGAGTGCACCATTATACAGCTGCTAGAATAAACACAAATGCACATGAAAGTGAAAAATTATCTCAAGACCAAACCTTGAGCAGATAGTGATGAAGTGTATCATAGGAAACGTGATTGTTGCTCTCTCTCCTGATGCATCAGAAAAAGAAAAGTTAATACTTGTTCTCCTCCAGTATTAAATTAATAGAAAGAATAGTATACCAGACCAAATAGTTTTTTTTAACAACAAAATAAATATCAACCTGCACCTAGAATAACAACCAAAAAAAAAGATCTAACCCTAAAAAAAATATTTAACACGTTCCCTTGGATACAAGAGAGACCCTAGGCCACAAACTGCTGGAGCTGTAGTGACTCATGTGTCTTAAGGCATTAAGTCTATGATAGGCTTTGGAAACACCAGGGTTACCATGTAAACCTGTGCCTTAGAAGCACTCCTCCCTTCTGTTGATCTGTTCTGACTAGATCCTTTAAAGCACCTAATAAGTTCTCAGGGGACTTTCCAAAGTGAAATACAGAACTCTCTATAGTGTGTTCAGGTCTCCTATATGGTGCATAGGGAAAATTAAGTGCATGGAATCCAAACCAACCAGCATGTTGAGCAGTATAAGAGGAAAGTACCTTTCAAGACGTCAAATACATTTTGTAATGCTGTTAAACCAAAGCAATTATTATAACGCATACTTAGCTTGGAATACAATTGCTTCTTTTCCAAACGTAATGAAGGCTGTTAAAGTCTTAAGAGAGATCTGACCTCTCTCAATTGTATACGGTGTCCATGTCCATATATCCATCTATTTAGCTAGCTATAGCTATAGATAGATATAGATCTATATAGATAGATGGATATCTATATAGATATAGATATCTAGATTGATATATCTATATATCTATCGCTTTATATATCTATCTATATACCTATATATCTATCTCTATCTCTCTTTATCTAAATAAAATCTCACCTCAGAAATCTCACTTCTCTGATATCCCTGTACTATTACAGATACACCACTACTGCCCTATATTCTCATGCATTAGTATGGTGCTGATGTGTTTATATTTACTAAGTGCAAAGAATGTTTTATCCCAGATTTCAGTGATACTTGTACTTTAAAGAAATTTTTAATCCTTTGTTGAGCATACTCCACACTCACAAACACCCCTGGGTACGCAATGCACTCAATAACTCCTAAGATTCAGCTTCCAGTTATCACTTACTGAAGACCACTTTAATTGCTCACCAGTGCGAGGCCTCCCCCAGAATTCAGGGAAATGGAATAAACTACAGATTAGGTCAGTTGAGATGTACAACAAGTAAAAGTGGTTACCTCTGTAAAGTTAAAGCCTTCTAGCATCCATATTGCTAAGAGTCTGGTATAGATTCATGGATTTCTAGAGTTGGAAGGGACCTGGTAGATCATCAGGTCTGACCCCCTGCTCCAGGCAGGAAAGAGTCCTGGGGTTAAGTAACCTCAGCCAGATGCCTGTCTAATTTCCTCTTGAACACCTCCAAGGCAGGGGAAAGCACCACCTCCCTTGGAATCCCATTCCATATTTTGGTAACCATCACTGTAAAGAATTTCTTCCCAATGTCCAATTTTAATCTATTCTCCTTCTGTCTGTAGCCATTATTTCTGGTAACCCCGAGGGGTGCCCTGGTAAACAGAGTGTCCCCTATTCCCTGCTGACCCCTCCTGATGAGTTTGTAGGCAGCCACAAAATCGCTTCTCAGCCTTCTCTTGAGGAGGCTGAAGAGATTCAGGTCCCTCAGTCTGTCTTCATAGGGTCTTACCTGCAAGCCCTCAACCATATGAGTAGCCCTCCTCTGAACCCTCTCAAGGTTATCAATATCCCTCTTGAAGTGCGGCGCCCAAAACTGGATGCAGTACTCCATCTGTGGCCTCACCAATGCTGCATAGAGGGGAATTATCACTTCCCTAGACCTGCTCGTGATGCACCTGCTGACTCGTGTTCATTTTTGCGTCAACCAGAACTCCAAGGTCTCTTTCCACTGTTGTGGTACTCAGAATGGTACCCCCCAGCCTATAGGTGTGTTGGAGATTCTTTCTCCCTGGGTGCAGCGCCTTGCATTTACCCTTGTTAAATTGCATCCTATTCTGATCTGCCCACTTCCCCAATCTGTTCAAATCTGCCTGAATTCACTCCCTGCCCTCCAGTGTGTTTACTATACCCCATAGTTTAGTGTCATCTGCGAATTTGGACAAAGTGCTTTCAATACCTTCATCCAAATTGCTGATGAAGGTAGTAAACAGTACTGGTGCAAGGACAGAGCCTTGGGTGACACCACTGCCCACATCCCTCCAGGGAGAAACCGACCCATCCACCACCACTCCTCTGGGTGTGTCCCACAAGCCAGTTTTTCACCCACCTTACTATGAAAAAACCCACATCACAGCTACTGTTCAATACCTTCATCCAAATTGCTGATGAAGGTAGTAAACAGTACTGGTGCAAGGACAGAGCCTTGGGTGACACCACTGCCCACATCCCTCCAGGGAGAAACCGACCCATCCACCACCACTCCTCTGGGTGTGTCCCACAAGCCAGTTTTTCACCCACCTTACTATGAAAAAACCCACATCACAGCTACTGAGTTTGCTCGTAAGAATTGGGTGTGACACTGTGTCAAAAGCCTTTTTAAAATCCAGGTAAATAATATCTACTTCCACTCCTGCATCTAAGCACTTTGTGACCTGGTCATAAAAAAAGACCAGGTTAGTCAGGCAGGATTTGCCTGCTGTAAACCCATGCTGGTTGCCCCTTAACATTGTGTTACCCGCTGGCCCCCTGCAAATGTGATCCTTTATGATTTTTTCTAAGGTCTTGCTGAGAATAGAGGTGAAGCTAACTGGCCTATAATTACCCGGGTCCTCTTTCCTCCCCTTCTTGAAGATAGGGCCCGGGTTGGTCCTTTTCCAGTCCTCTGGGACCTGTCCCAAGTGCCACGAGTTCTCGAACAGTTGTGCCAGTGGTTCTGCTATGTCATCGGCCAATTCCTTTAGTACCCGTAGGTGAAGATCATCGGGGCTCAACGACTTAAATACATCCAACCCTTTCGAATGCCCCTTCACTAGGTCAGTGCTAACCATTGATGGATTGGTATTACTCTCACTCCAGACTAAAGACTCATTGGGAGGTGTATTTGTATCTGTGTCCAGGAAAACAGAAGCAAAGAAATTATTAAAGAGCTCTGCTTTTTCCATCCTATCAGTTACGAGTTGCCCTAGTCCATTCTGTAGTGGCCCTATGTTACCCTGTGCCTTCTTCCTGCTCCCCATGTACTTAAAGAAGGACATTTTGTTGTCCTTAATCTTTGTTGCCAACTTGAGTTCTGTATCTGCTTTGGCCTTCCTCACTGCTTCCCTGCAAGTGTGAGCCAAGCAGTTATACTCCTCCTTGGTGGCTGCCCCCTGCTTCCACATTATGTAGGCCTCTTTTTTCCCTCTGAAGGCTCTCCTGGATTTCCCTGCTCAGTCAAGAAGGTTTTTTGGCTCTTTTGCCTCCCTTTGTGTGTACTGGGATGGCGTCCCTCTGTGCCTGTAAGATCAGTCCCTTGAGGAACTACCACCCTTCCTGGACTCCCATCTCACAGATGTGATTACCCCTCAATCCCACCCTAACCAATTTCCTGAGCTCATTGAAGTTGGCCTTCCAGAAGTTTAGCACTACTGCCCTACAAGTTGTATGAATTCCTCCAGCTAGGTCCCAGAGTAAATTTACCAATATCTTCTTTTTATCCAATCACATTGTTTATTTCTTAGCAGTTCCTGCCCAGTTTCTTCAGACAGAAATTTGGTCATATATAAGAACCTCCCATTTTACTTTTCCCACTAATGGCAGTTAGCACCTCCTTTTCAGTTCTTTTAGCTTTAATGAGCATCACCTGAAGGTCTCTCCCACCACCACTGACTGGCATCTATAGCATTTTGCTGTGGCTTCCTTTATTCAGCTTGCAGATTCTTAACCTTTGCCTTGTGCTAGGACATGCATAACTCAGCCCATAAAAATGATCATTGGTGACATATTTTAATATTTAGTGTTTAAGACCACAAGATCTGGACCCAGGTGGTTATGCAAGACTCCCTTTGGGGAAGAATTGCAAAGAAAAGCTTGAAAGCATGACACAGCATGCTCTTATGGCTCCCAACCCAGAAGATATACATATGAATACAAAATTATTATTCTATATCATTATTTTTAAGCCAACCTCATAATCTTTGACACAATGTATGATTTCTGAACATTTGGAGTTAGCAAAACTGGATTTCACAAACCCATTTTGTTTAAATCAGAATGGCTGGCAAGCACCTGATGATGCAAACTACTCTGTGTGGACAGGCATCTGGGCCTCCCTCCACAGAATGCCTTGAAGAATCTGAATTCCTCTGAAGGCCTCAAGTAGTTTAGAACGTGATTCCATTCAGGGACGCTCAATATATATCAGAAGCATCATTTCCATTACCCATGCTCCCGCCATGAATTCAATCTTTCTTTCACAACTTCCTATGAAGTCTTTATCCTCCCTCTGCCATAATGATTCCCACTTATCTCATTTCTTCTCCCAGTGTGTCATGGCCATTTTTTCTTGCCACTCAGAACTCTCCCACAGATTTCTTGCTGGTGCTAAGCTTGGGATCTCCTTCCCTCATCACTATTTACAGGAAAAATTTTCAGGACAGAAATATTCCCAATCATTCTTTGTTCTGCTATGGACTACCAGTCATTGAGAAAGTATCATGGATGTTAAACAGACAAAGAGAGGCAAGGATGCAGAAGGACCTCCTGATATATTGCTTAAGTTAATGAATTTAGGCATCACCAGGTTCTCTACTTACCCCCATTTCTTGAAGCACTCCTCCTTCTGAAGAAGAGCACTTGGAGTAGCCCATATATACTTGCGCATGGATCCAAATACTGTATGGGAGATGTGTTGTTTTAAAGAATGCTATTTAAATGCAGAAATGAAAAGTAATAACAGAAAATTTCTGCTCATATTTGCTTTTTAAATCTTACTTTAATGAATGCAGCAGTTGCAGATGACCTCCAAATTCACTTCAGTTCTTACATGATACCGTGAGCACATGCTTGTTCTTGTTTGTCTGTGGTGGTTGAATCCCAAGGCAAATTCAGACAATACTCAGGCTCCTGATACCTACCCTGATTCAAAATAATCCCAGAGGGAGTTTGCGAGTGGTCTCAAGGAACGTTTTCCCTGCTCTTTTGCCTTCTCAGCTCTCAGTTGGCCCTCTTGGACAGTTTCTTGAGCAGATTCCTGTTCTTCTGCATCTTTCCTCTGAGGTTCTTCCTGGTCTACAGAACACTTTTTATGAGCATCCTCTACTCCCTCGAGGTCTTTCCTGTATGTTTGGTTTAGTCCTTTAGAGAACTTTGTATGAGCCCTCTCATGGTCTTCTTGGGCTCTTTTCTGAGTTGGCTCCTGTTCCTTTGGAAGCTTTTCCTGAGCTCTCTCTAATTCCTCAGCTCTCCTCTGTTCCTCCAGCACTTGCTTCTGACTCCTTTTTCCTTTGTCCATAGCCTCCCTCTGAGATTTCTCCATCTCCTCCAGGGCCTTCCGAGCTCTCTCCTGTTCCTCCATGGCTTTCTTTTGAGCTTTCTGTTGTTCACCCAGGGCACCTCTCTGAGCTCTCTCCAGTTCCTCCAGGGCTTTTTTCTGAGCTTTCTCCAGTGTATCCAAGGCTTTTTGAGCCCTTTCCTGTTCCTCCAGGGCCTTCTTCTTAGCTCTCTCCTGTTCTTCCAATGCTTGCTGCTGAGCTCTTGCCAATTCTATCAAGGCTTTCTGGGCTCTTTCCTGTTCCCTTATGGCTGCCTTTTGTGCTCCTGCCTGCTCTGCCAGGGCCTTTCTCTGCGATCTCTCTAGTTCCTCTAGGGCCTTCTGAACTCTCTTCTGCTCCTCTAGTGCAGCCTTCTGGGCTTTCTCTTGTTCTTCAAGTGATTTCTTGTGAGCTCTCTCCAGTTCTTCCATAGCCATCTGAGTTTTCTTTTGTTCCACTAAAGCCTGCTGCTGAGCCCTTACATGCTCACTCAGGGCCTTTCTTTGAGCGACCTCCAGTTCCTCCAGGGCCTTTTTGTGAGCTCTTTTTAGCTCCTGTAGGGCTTTCTCAGCCCTCTCCTTTTCTTCCAGAGATTTCTTCTGAGCTCTTTCCTGCTCCTCCAGGACCTTCTTCTGAACACTCAGCAGCTCTTCCAGGGCCTGCTGTTGAGCCTTTTCCAGCTGCTCCAGAGCTTCCAGGTGGATTCTCTCTTGCTCTGCCAGCACCTTCTTCTGAGCTCTTTTGTGTTTTTCCAGCATCTTCTGTAGGGCTCTCTCTTCTTCTCCCAGCTCCATCTGCTGAACTTTCAGCCGTTCCTCTAGCTCCATCTGCAAAGCAATCAACTGTTGCTCCAACTCCATCTGCTGAACTGCCCCTTGTTCTTGCATCTCTGCTAAGTCAGCTCTCTCTTGCTCCTCTGTCACCTCCTGTTCAGTGTTTCCCTGGACTTCCAGCACCCTCTGATTTGTTCTCTCCTGTTCTATGATAACCTTTTCCCAACCTTTTTCTTGTTCCTCTAGGGATACCTTCTCATCTCTTTGTAATTCTTTTTTAATCTTCTGCCCACCCAGGGCTTCCTTCATCCTTTCTACCATCTCCTTAAATTCATCTTCCTTGTGATTTTGCTTGTGCTTTCTTTGGTGTCTGGTGATTTTCTGGGCCCTCTGCTGAACTTCCTTCAGTGTAGCATTGGCATCTTCGTCATAATCCAGCTGACAAGCCAAGGCAAGGTCCCTGGCTGCCTCCTGCCAGTGACCTAGGAGCCTGAGTGCTTTCCCTCGCCATTTGTAGGGCTGTGCAGAATCAGGGTTGATTTTTAAGGCTTTATTACAGTCTCTAATGGCAGCATTTGGCTTCTGCAACTGCACATAGATGCTGGCTCGGTTGGCATACAAGATGGTAAGCCGTGGGTTCAGTTTGATGGCATCAGTGAACAAATTAATAGCTTTCTGCAGATCACCTTTACCCACGGCATCAAAGGCCTCTGTCTTCTTTTGATTTGCTTGCTTCCTCATTTCATCTGTTACTTCCAAATCCTCATCTCCCATCTCTTGAGGATCATCTTCATCTGGTTTAATCACGCCTTCACTATCAATCTCCAACTCACTCTCCTCACTGGACTCTTCCTCTCTGTCATCTGTTCCCTGGGTCTCCAGCTGAAGATTTTCCTGTTCCCCCTCTTGCTCTCCAGAAAATATATAATAGTCATTTACCCATGTCTGAGAAGCCTGAGACTGAAATTTTTGTTCATGTTCTGAGGAAGCCTGAGACAGCTCTCTTTCCTCTTCTTGAGGATCCCCAAACTGAACTCTCTCCAGCTCCTCAGAGGCCTGAAGCTGAGCTCTGTTCTGCTCCTCCAGGGCTTTTGTCAGCCTGCTCAATGTGTCCTTAAATATTTTCTCCTTGTGTTTTTGCTCATACTTCTGCCAATGTTTGTCAATTTTCTGGGCCCTCT
>NW_005842019.1:221949-225825 GCF_000455745.1 Alligator sinensis | reverse complement strand
GTGTAGCATTGGCATCTTCATCATAATCCAGCTGGCAAGCCAAGGCAAGGTCCTTGGCTGCTTCCTGCCAGTTACCTAAGAGCCTGTGTGCTTTCCCTCGCCATTTGTAGGATTGTGCAGAATCAGGGTTGATTTTTATGGCTTTGTCACAGTCTCTAATGGCAGCATTTGGCTTCTGCAACTCCACATAGATGCTGGCTCGGTTGGTGAACAAGATGGTAAGCTGTGGGTTCAGCTTGATAGAATCAGTGAACAAATTAATAGCTTTCTGCAGATCACCTTTACCCACTGCATCAAAGGCCTCCCTCTTCTTGTCATTTGCCTGCTTCCTCATTTCATCTGTTACTTCTAAATTCTCATCTCCCATCTCTTGGGGGTCGTCCTCATCAGGTTCAATCACCCCTTCACTATCAATCTCCAACTCACTCTCCTCACTCTCAGGCTCCTCAGTGGACTCTTCCTCTCTCTGAGCTTTCTCCTGATCCCCCAGAGCTACCTTTTTAACACCTGCTTCTTTTCCCCGAGCCTTCTTCACTCTTTTCACATAGCTAGATTTTTGCACAGCATTAGCATCATCAAAGCCCCATGTATGGGCTAAGGCCAGGTCACAGGCTGCCTCCTCCAAGTGTCCTAAGAGTTGGAGTGCTTTTTCTCGCAACTGATAGGGCTGTGCTGAATTAGGGTTGAGCTCAATTGCTCTCTCACAATCCCTAATGGCAGCCATGGGCTTTTGTAGCTGTAGAAAGACATTGGCTCGGCTAATATATGACTGGGCAAGATGTGGATTCAATCTGATGACATCTGAGAATAAGTCAGCTCCTTTCTGGAGTTCTCCTTTTGCCAGGACATCAAAGGCCTCTGCTGTTTTTTCACTGATCTGCTTCATCCTTTCATCTGTTACTTGCAAGTTTTGGCCTTCCATCTTTTGGGTATCATCCTGGTCAGGTTCAACCATGCCCTTCTTGGCAGATGTCAGACCACTCTCCTCATCCTCACATTCTTCTGGCAGTTTATCTGCCTCCTTGAACACCTCCTCTGCAGCTATAGTGCTCAGAGTAGATGTTAGGGAACTTTCCATACTTTCTACTGATTCCCAAAGGAAGCGACGGTCTTCAGGATTTGGGAAGCTCTGACCAACCTTGGATAAGTTTTGTATCTCACTGTAAACTTTCCTAGGATCCATGATGTCAAAGTCAGAGAAAATTTGGCCTCAGTGGTGGTAGAGGGAAGCAAAAGAAGAAAGATGGCTCACTTTAGAGAGGTGCTTGGTTAGTAAGTAAATTCAAATGAGGCCTCATGATAAATTTTCCTGTTCCTTCTTATGCCATTGCCCTGCTGCTGAATCAATTTGAAAGGCTAAAAGCAGTCTCAGGATCCTGATGACTTCACAAACTAGAAATAGTTTTTGTGATGTCATAAACTATGTCATCATCAGAATCTTACGATAGGTTCTTAAAGGTATACACTGACAATATTAACAAAGAGCTCTCATAAAAAAAAATCTTTCTTAGCCTATTACTATATTTACTCAAATCCAAGACGAGGGTTTTTTATTCTCATTCAACATGGTTGCGGGGGGGTGGGGTGGAGAAGCCTCTTGTCTTGGATTTGAGTACAAGTCAGAGGGGTGGCAGCAGGGGTGACTGCTGTGACTGACTCTGGCCTGGGCTCAGGGTTGGAGTTGGAGCCTGTGCTGCCCACACCTGCTGCCTTCTCTCACTCTCCGTCATCTTCTCTGCCCCCACCACTGCCTCCCTCCTGCCACTACCTCTGCCCTCCTTACTGCTTGCCCCTTCCTCCCTCCCCTCCCAGCTGCTTTACCCTCTCCAGCCCAGGCCCCAGAGCACAGACACAGACCAGATTCTATACATTTTCCATGTATAGAATCTAATTATTGGGAGTGATTGCCTTGAATTCAGCTTAGATATAGGTAAATATGATATATATCTTTGCATACCAGTGAGGTAAAAATGCTGTAGAGCAGGGGTGCTCAACTTCTTGCCTATGAGCCAAAGGTGGCATACAGAGCCATAGCACTCAGCCCATGGGGCTCCCCACAGGTTAGGAAATTGGGTGGTAGGGGAGTAATGGCAAGTAATACTGCCACCCTACACTGTTGCCAAATTCCTCAGACCCTGTGCAGATGGATTGAGACCAGGCCAGGCCCCCTTCCCCCCAGCCATGTGGCCAGATAAGGGATGGACCACGCTCCCTTCCCATCCCTATACGGCTGGATTGAGCCCCGCTTCACTGCCCTGTGTGCTGGATTGGATCTAGATCCACTGGCTAGATCCATCCAGCCCATGGACAGACTGAGCACCATCCATCCAGCCCAAAAGGAAAAAAGGTTTGGCAGCGCTGCTGCAGAGCAGTGGTGGGTAACCTTTCTGGCAGGTGTGCCACAAGTTAAGCCTGACCTCTCCCTGAGTGCTACTCTGTTTCCCACTCCCCAGAGGCATACCCTCAGAGTTTGTACCACGGGGTGCCAGAAAGGAGGCAGGGGGGCTCAAATCCCCCGCTGCATAGAGCAGCAGGGGTAGGCTGCTGCTGTGAGGGAGCAAGAGTCAAGACCTATGTTAACCCTGTCCTGGTCCCACAACTTTCACAGTATTGTGTGGCAAGCAGGAATCCAGACTCTAATTCAGTGGTGGCTGCAGGATCAGGGAAGGGTTAGCTTGGTCCTTGGCATTGACACGTGGCACCTCCCTTTTGCAACTCTGTCCTAACCCTGCTCCACTTCAGGTGGCCAGAGGCTCTAGCCCCCTTGCCTCCATTCCAGCACTCCCTTGACTGAATGCTTAAGATTTACACCCTACACACAGCAGTTGCCTTTGCCACTTGTGGAATGTATGCTGTGGATTGGCCACCCTGGCTGTAGGGAATAGGGGGTACAGGATGTGGAAATGTATTCATTCATTTGTTTTCTTATTTAAAAAATGCTTTTCCATGACCAGAAGCAAGAAAGGAGAAAATATTGCCTACCAAACAATTCTATCATAAGCTGTGGCTTGCTAAAGTGTTTATACTTCACTAATGAAAAGTATACTGACCAAAATATTATAGCACAATGTTCAACTTGCACTATTTGAAGTGGGGAGCGGTAATGAAAGCTTTGTAGAGGAAGTTTCAAATATATCCTCTTCCAAAAGCTCAGAAAACTTGCTTATTTCAAAAGTTAAGAAATTGTTCCTTAGCAGCATTTTATAATTCCAAAGATCTTTGAAGGTTGGATATGCACACAGAAAACAACCCATTATCTCCTCCTCCAAAGGGCTCCCAAGCAATCTCTTTCTTTGAGCCTCCTTACGAAACTTTTCACATGAAGTCAGGATTAATGAGCCAGCCTTTGCGGATGCTGCCTTCGGAAGGCTGGCCCTCGGTGATACTTTTCACACTTTTCTAAGTGTTTCTACTCTGAGCTCTACTTTTGGTCTGGCAGGTGGGTTATCAGAGCAAGGAAACTTCTCTTTAATTTGTTTTCTCAAGGTCTCTCTATAACCCATATCCAGATCAAGACTAAACTCATCTCACTTCTTCCTCCTCAGCATTTCAAATATTTGTCCTTCCCTATACATTTCACTGGATTAATATCTGCCTATGACCTTTCAGCAGGGGGGCTGGACCTGATGATCACATGAGGTCCCTTCCAGCCCTAATGTCTATGAAACCTATGACCTAAACATGCTACTTTTCTAGTGCTCTCCTCTCCCACCTTCTGATCTTCAGGATACCCCTTCTTATCTCTTAACATCAAAGTACCCTTAAAATGAGGTTATCAATATTCTTTTCCTTGTCATATTCATAGATTCATAGATGTTAGGGCCAGAAAGGACCTCAATAGATCATCGAGTCCGACCCCCTGCATAGGCAGGAAAG
>NW_005842019.1:220478-220725 GCF_000455745.1 Alligator sinensis | reverse complement strand
TGGCTCTGCAATGATGTCGGCCAGTGCCTTTAGCACCCTCGGATGGAGCTCATCCGGGCCTGCCGCCTTAAAGGCATCCAGTTCTTCCAAGTGACTCTGCACCATCTCAGGGTCTACGCATGGAAGTCTGGCACCTTGCTGATGCCTCTCTACAACCCCAGTGAGAGACTTGTCGTGCCCCTCGCTTAGGAACACTGAGGCAAAGAACTTGTTGAGGAGTTCAGCCTTGTCCCCCCATCCGTCACCA
>NW_005842019.1:211570-220397 GCF_000455745.1 Alligator sinensis | reverse complement strand
CTTAGGAACACTGAGGCAAAGAACTCGTTGAGGAGTTCAGCCTTGTCCCCCCTGGCCGTCACCAAATGCTTCTGCCCATTTCGTAGGGGTCCTATTCCTCGCTGGGCCTTCCTTTTACTCCCTATATATCTAAAAAACAATTTCTTGTTGTCCTTTACTTGGGATGCCATCCCCAGCTCCATGGTAGCTTTGGCCTGTCTAACTGCCTCCCTACAAGCACGAGCAGAGGAGGTATATTCGTCTTTGGTGATCTCTCCCTGTTTCCACTTTTTATGTGCTCCCCTTTTGGCCCTTAGGCTGCCCTGGATTTCTGCGGTCAGCCAGGGAAGCCTCCTGGCCCCTTTCCCTCTTTTACCCCGCATGGGGATTGTCTCGCTTTGTGCCCGAAGGATCGTTTCCTTAAGGCACAGCCACCCTTCTTGAGTGGCTTCTTGTCATTTATTTATCTTCAGACCCCACTGCTCAAAGCATTGTGTATGTAGTTTATACTTCTTGATCTTTCTCTACATCCATATACTTTCAATGCAGACTTGAGAGCGTTGCTTTCCCAAACTTCCCTTGATCCCTTTCTTCAGTCAAAGTTGGCAGGCTCGCTGCCTCCTATGCCTTCTCTAGGCTGCCTTCTGTACACGGAGTACCCTTTCAAACTTGCTTACACACAGACCCGGACACAGGCATGGGTGAACTGGGCGGCTGCCCAGGGCCTGGACAGAAAGGGGGCCCAAAAATGGAATTATTTTTCCCATTGTCTGATTATTGTTATCATTATCTCTGGTGATGGGGGGCCTGATACTAATAGTTTTCCCAGGGTCACCAGAAGTCTAGGTACGTCACTGCTTACACACCCACCATTTAAATGGCACGTCAGCATTCATTCCTGCAAGGTGCCATGCACAAAGTAAAATGAATGCACTAAAGATAAAAATCAACCAACCAACCAAACACCCAAGACAAAAAAAGTGCTCAGTATTGACAGGGTGCAAGAATTAGCATAAGATGCAACAAAAGTTTATTCTAAACTATATGTTAATACCTACACTGTAGCCTGCTCTGGAGAAAAAAAGTCGATTGTAATAATTCATGGAATAATGGCTTGCGATTTGAACCATCTTTTCTTGCTCGTCCACCACACTTTTTAAAAACACAATGGAAATGAATGTCTATAAGAAATCTGAAACACAAATTAGAATGTGTCATTAGAGTAGCAGTGCCATCTGGTGGGAGAAGAAGCTCAATTATTTTAAAAATACATTATCTATCTGCATGGGCAACACAAATGCAGAAGGAAAGGCAATTTTGGAAATGAAAAATTAATCTTGAGGTACAACTTTTTTTTTTTTTTAAAAGCAATAACATGCTAGATTTTCAGTGGACACTATTAAATATCTGAACTGTTGGGCAAAATTCTACCACCACTCATGGATTTGTTCATTATACAAAGAAGATGTCTTGAAAGTGGAAGAGGCAAGGATTTCTTAAGGTGATATCTTTTATTGGACCAACTACATAGTCGGGATAGAGACAGAGAAGCTTTCAAATGCAAGACATTTTTCTTTAGGTCTGAGCAGTGAGAGCCAGCACAGCACAGTAAACAAAAAACAGTTATAAGAGCAGAGGTGAGGGAAGAATTATTCCCAGGGGTAGTGGACAAATGATTAGAAGAAGCAAAAAACCATGATTACTGGGAGATCAGGGTCTATCAAAAGGGAGGAGGGACTTTCTCACTTTTTGTGCATGGAAGGAATCCAGGGATCGGGTCAGTTATAATGTCACAAGGCAGGGTAGATATGCACTTTTGCAGACTAACTAAATAAGATATATAGAGAGAGAATTTATCTTATTTAGTTAGTCTATAAAGGTGCATATCTATCTGCCTTCTGACTGACTGCGTTAAGTTCTTGGTTCTTAGTGTCCAGCCAGCTTCTGAATGTTTGTAACCGAGTTTCCTTTTAATGGTGTTTGGTAGACTTCCCTTGAGCATGAGGATAGTGAGGTCAGAGAGAAAGTGGTTGTTCTGTGAGAAATGTGCTCCTAATGGTGTGTTTTGCGTCTGCTTTTATTTTTTTTCTGAGAGAGTCCATTATGGTGCATAGTTTCTGTATAGTTTCACCCAAGTAGTTACCATGAGAGCACTTGATGTATTGGATCTGATGTATCATATTTTGGGAAAAGTGTGTATTGGAACCACAGATTCAGATGGTTTTGTTAAGGGGACGTTGATAATAGTAGCAGTGAAGACATGTTGGCAGGTTAAGCCTTTCTTGCTTAGGCAAGGCTGTGTTCTACTTGATGTCTGCTAGGTAGTGGGAAGTTTGCTTCTGATGATGAGTTAGGCAAGGTAAGGGGGTTATTTGAAGTCAGGAGCAGAGGGGCTGGGAATATTTTTCTTGTAGCCTTTGGTACACCTGGGGGGGTGTACCCTGTCCTCCGATGACAGTGGTTGTGGTCAGGCAGGGTGCTGAGTAAGGGGTCAGCTACTACAGCGGCTTCCTCCCCCCTCTATAGAGCTATGCCAAAACCAAATACTTAACTATGTACAATTTATTACAAGAATAAATACAGATGCTTAATATAAAACAGAATATTTACAAGGCTTAACATATAATACTATATATAATATTCCACAATTCACATATAATACCCATATACGAACCAAATAACCTATAACCTATACAACACAGTTAAACCATATAAACCCCCTTAAAGAATACCCCTAGCTATACAGCCCTTAACACAACAACATCAAAATAGGGAGTGCACTCAGCACCTCTGCAAGGGGTTTCCCTGAAGCCCCTCCCCTTTAGGGCCCTGGGATGTGGACACACCCCTCCTGCAATGGAGGGTGGAGGTGGCAGACCCTCCACACCCAGGTCAGCCTCCCCTGTGGGGCCCGCTTCCCCAGTAACTCACGCTTCCTCTCTGAAGAAGTCAAGGCTTATCCCTTGGTGGCCAATCCCACAAGAGCCTCTTCCCAGCGGTGCCTTCAGCTCTCCTCGACGACCTGGCTCCCTGCAATGGGCACCCAGAGCTCTCTCTCTCTCTCATGGGACCCAAACCCTTGCAGGCCCGGTCTCACACCGCGGGTTCTCCCCTTCACTGGGGCTCTTTTAGTTAAAAGTGGAGCTGCACTGTGGGGCTCCAGTCACTCAGCCTAGGGCCGGTGCTAATGTGAGCACCCACGAGCTGCTTCTAAGGCAGTTCTCCATGCATCAACCTGCGCACTGGGTGAGGCCTGAGCAGCCACGAGCTGCTACCAGGGCCAGCTCTCCGTGTGCCAATTGCACGTTGCAGGGCCCGAGTAGCCTTGAGCTGCTCCCAGGGCTAGCTCTCCATTTGCTGATCTGCACACCGACTGCCCAGCCGCTTGCTGGGTTCACAGGCTCAAGCTGCCTTGAGCGGCTCCTAGAGCCTGATCCCCATGTGCCAATTTGTGCACTGCTGAAGCTCAAGCAGGGTCCCGAGGATGGCCGTCTCTGGAGCTCCTCTCTCCTCACTGTCCCTCATCATGTCTCCCTAGCCTGCTGAGCACGGTCCCCTTTTATACTCTTCAGGGGCTCCACCTCCCAAAGTTCTCCGGACCTGGCTAGTACAGTTCCAATTCAGGTCCAGCTGCTCGTTGCCCCCTCCTTTCGGAAAAGGGCGGGACACTACTTCCCTTGTGCTGCCTCTGGATTGCTGGGCGGGCTCCACCAATCAAACAGCAGACCTTCGATCCTGGGACTCAACCCAAGCTCCAAAAAGGTAAGCCTTCTACATTCTCAAGATCCGATCTACAGTTGGTCCAATAAAAGATATCACCCTAAAAAATCCTTGCCTCTTGCATAAGTCCTGGACCATCAGGACTACAATAACACTAACACTACCATAAATTAAAAATGGAAAAACTTTTTTAAAGTATCCACTGGAATTAAGTTATAATTTATTAGAGACTTTATACCCAATTGTCTAGCATCTTTTTTCAATGACAGAAATGTATTTGATCAGATAGAAACAAATGTTATATTATTCTTTTGGTCTGCAGGTATCTAGATAGATATACTAGTAGGCCCATAATCTACGTACTGATTAGTTCTTCATATATATGCATTCATTTTGCTATGGCATTAAGAAAGGTAGGAAGTTAGCATCTACATATTTGACATAAAATACACGTTTCAATCTGTGTATACAAGAAACCAAAACAGGACATATCCTTCTTTATGTTAGGTTTCCTTTGCAGTGCTGTAGCAATGAAGTTTGGCACCCAGGGCAAAGCTTGCAGTGGCAGCACACTCTTGCCCCATGCACAGATCCGGGGGGGCACACACCTGCCTTGCTTGCCTGGGAGTGTTCGCAGTGGCGGGAGCCACCCTTCCTTGTCCCCATTCCCCCCCAAACAAACCGCTCAGGGCTCCATCCCATGCCCCACCTTGACTGGGCAGTGCCTGTTGGCACCCCTTCACTTTAGTGCCCAGGGCAGTCACCCCACTCCATCCCCCTTGCTATGGCACTGTCCCTTTGCATGGCTCTGGTGCAGGGGTGGGCAAAATGTAGCCCAGAGGCCGGATGCGGCCTGCCAGGATATTCTATCTGGCCCGTGGGGTCCCTAAAAATTTTAGAAAATTAATATTTATCTGCCCCTGGCTGCCTATCATGCGTCCCTCGATGGCTTGCCAAAACTCAGTAAGCGGCCCTCCGCCCAAAATAACTGCGCCCAAAATAACTGCTCTAATACCAGCCTGACTGAGGGGAATCTCACCACGTAAAAGGAAGTCCCTAATGTTGTAGAGCTGGAAAGCAGTATTACATTACTCCATTTTTAGGTCCCGTGCAAAGCATGACTGTGGGAAAGAGATTTGGCTGGTGTACTGCTATGTCTCAGTTCTTCCTGGCTCCATGAATGGCTCTGCCTGAGGGCAATAATAGCTGGCCAAAGGTTACAACATCCTAAGGGTACTCCAACTTACATCACAGACTGAACTTGTCCTAGGTGGACCAAAGTCAGGATGCTGCAAATGTGGCATAAGGATTTTTAGGTCCTGTGCTAAGCAGGGATGCAACCTGCTCAGGGCCCTTGTAATGTACATGTTACTGCTGTATTTAGCCACCAATCTTGACTGATCACAAGAGCTCGCAACCTCTGTTCCATATTTTATCTGAAAGTCAGTACTTCCAACAGTACTGCCTCTCAGTGGCATAACAATTCAAGCGAGCACCTGGGGCAAACCCTGCAGGGGAGTGGGGGGAGGAGGGCACATGGTTCCAAGAGTGGGGAGTGGCATTCTGAGAGCAGAGGGAGGTGGGTAGAAAAGAGTGCAGGGCACAGGTCCAAGAGTAGGGGAGGAGAATATGGACCTGAAACTGAGATGGGGGCAGCAACTTTACCCAGGCAGGAACTGCTGAGCTCCTGCTGCCACGCATGTTCTTTCTGTCCCTGTTCTGTTGGTCGTAAAGCAGCAGCAGCCAGAAACTGTTTTGGAGCTCCTGGCCTGGCAATGCTGCTGGAATACAGACTCTGCCAGGGTGGGGAGGTGGTTCTAGTACCCCTTGTAACTCTGCGTAAATGGGGCTGGTGTTCTTCTCTCCCACTACTAGTTACGCTAGTGCCGTCTCTCCCTCAACTTAGCTCGGTGGCACTGGTTCAGAAAGTCATCAGTTCAGTCACAAATAACAGTTCCTTCCACTGACTCAGCTTGACTCTGGTTAGCTCATGAAATCTGACAAGATCATAGCTTGAGTTATTATATCTGCAAATTTATTACATTGTTATTACTAATAGGTGAATGATAGTGTTAAATGCATTGCACTCTGTTCAATAAAATAGAATAAATCATTGGTGTGATGCCATATTCATAAATCATCCAAATTCACATTACAAACCTTATCCTACCAGGTATTTCACTCTCCACTCAGATGATTAAAGGGCAGTAGAAATATTTACTAACATTCGGATCGATGCATTATATTAAATAAAATCAGACATAAATTGAATTGGGGTGCTGATGTTCTAGCTTGCAATTTTCAGATATTCAGAAGTGTTGACTACACACTGTCGCTGAGTAAATTAATAAGCAAGATGCACATCTGCTTATGATGCTTTGGGATTCCTAAATGACTCTTAATGCTTCTAAGTACAACAGTTAGATACCACTTCCATACACAAAACTCCCACTCAGCTACCACTAATATTTGTTGGCCCTTAAAAACCTTTGGTGACTAAGTTTCCACTGTTGAAGTACCACAGGAATCCAAGTTTCTGCTGCTGGATAGAGGCATAACTGCCTAAATCCTAGCAGTGCTGAGCAATGAGCACCTAGCTTATACCCAAGTGCCAATTAGATTTGCAAAATAAGTCTTCCCCATGAGACCTAGTATAGTAGACACACTCAGGTAACACTGGCAGTGCCCATTTGGGAGCAGAAAAAGAACCGAGTTCCAACCCTTGCTCCAGTGAATAAGGGGTAGGTCTTAAGGCATATTTTCTCTTTGACATTTTCCACAGGCTAATCTAGGCAACTTCTCAGTCAGTGCATTCCCTTGTATGAATTTCCCTCAGGCACCTAACTCTTCTGAGATATTTCATAGGGGAGGAAAGAAACCTGGAATGGGATGCCTTTACCCCTTTGTGAATATAGCCCAACAAAACCAATAAGTGATCAGCAACTCTCAGAAATCAAACTCATGGCAATGAACTAAGCAATTCAAGCTTCACCCTTTTAAGTTTACCAAACCATAAGAAGGACCCCTTGGCAAAATTATAGCTGCATGACTCTAAGCTGCCTGTTATTTATGTTCAATAAGGTGTTACTGACATCTGCCGTCATAGTCAAATGCGGGTGCTAGTACTGTAATGAGAGCTGAAGCTCAGATGTAAACAAAATTGATTTTTTTCTGAACAAGGCCACGAAAGGTAATAAACTGGAAATAATAATGAGTCTTTTAAAATCCAATAGGATATAAATCCATTGTGCATTTGTGAATGTATAAATACAACAACAACCAAACCTGTATTTTTCCATGGATAATTTTTGTCCGCATTTGCTTATATGTTAAAGATTTTCAAGCAATTTCTTGGACCAGCTCAGCATATTACTGACAGCATGGGTCAGGTAAAACTACAGGCTTCCATAGTACTTAGACCAGTTGCTCCCATGCTGAAATTATTTTGTCTGTTTACATGTTCACAGCGTGATCGTTAGAACTGAGGTAGGTGATATGAAACCAATAATGTGCTACCTGGTCTATCGTGGCATAAAACAAATTCTTAGTAAAACGGACCATTGCAGCAGCAAAACTAACATTCTGGATCAGGGGTCAGTAACTTTTTTGGACAGTGCGCCAAAAATAACCGCAGCCTTGATTGTAAAATGTAGATGTGCCAGTGGCAGATGGTGGGGAAGCCATGAAGGGCCCAATCCTTGTTGTGACAGTGAAGCTCTGGCCCCTTCCCCAAGGCGTGAGTGCCAAGCAAAATGTCTTTGCATGCCACAGTCTGGCACTTGTGCCAGGGGTTGCCTACCCCGGTGCTGGATCATTTCTTTCACTTATATCATTACCAGGGCCACAATTTCTCTAGACTTCTTGTGGCAACTATGAGTTCAAGGGGAATGGAGTCAAGGAGGTGATTCATGAAGCCTTAAACCACTCATCACTGACAAAATACGGCCCACTTCAATTAAGAGCACGTTATTAGCCAGTGCCTATTCACTGTTGTATACATGGAGTAAACTGGTGGTCAGAGTCTATTTCCTGAATAGATTATTACAAAAATAACACCTCATCTCCCACTTAGTGACATTAGTGGCCTGTCATGTTTCTCTCAGTCAGCTACTTCCCTGAGTGGGCCTAGGGCAGGGGTGACTGGATCCGGGCTTCAGAGCGGTGTTATCTGGCCTGTGGGACTTCTCACAGGTCTGGAAGTTTGTCAGCATGGTGAGCAGTGGAAGCATTAATTGTTGCAGTTCCCAGAGATGCCTCATCTGGCCCAGAGGGCTGGCTGTGGGGCCAGAAACTCACTGGTGGGAGGAGTATTAGCTTCCACGGCTCTGGGAGCTGCAGCAATTAATGGTGTGATCAAATTCCAACCCTCTGGGCTAAATGACATAGTTCTGCCCTCTGGATCTGGAGTGTAAACCTGCCCCATGCCATTCATTTGGTCCATTGGCCTGGAGTATGACACATCCTATCAGACCTCAGGCTAATCTGTCCAGTTTTTAATGAAACACGCTGTAGACTTGTTCTGTAGATAGATTTCTGTTTCTGAAGCTGTTAGCTGTCAGACAGGCACCTTTCACTAACACTGATTTCACACCATAAGAGGAAATGATCAAGGTTTTGGGGTGAATAATTTTCTCTGACTTACTAACAATTCCATGTGAAAGCACTTACCTTCTTCTCCCCTTAATGCATATTTTATTTTTGCTTTAGGGCCTACTTCTGTAAATCCTTTGCACCTGTGAGTCCTACAGAATTTGGTCCATAAATAAAAAATATACTAGAGATTGTGAGGTCCTCAGGTTCTGTGGAAAGTAGAATGATTACAAATTAGATGGATAGAAGGTGAGACAGTGTCAGCCAAATAACTGGCTTTGATTTATTTATTTTATTTATTTTTTACGGACAAGAAAAGAATTCATGCCCTTCATACCACAAAGAGCCACTGATTTTTTTATGCTGCCCTGTAGGGCTCTGTCAAGATTTTGCCCCTTTCCTACACTATAGTCTATAATGGATATAGTCTATATCTATGAGAGGCTTCAGAGCCCCAAACAATACTGTAATATATTTTGGATTGTGTTTTCCTATGGTACTGCACGCCAGCATTCTTTCTGAGGGGCATACAATAGTT
>NW_005842019.1:211129-211539 GCF_000455745.1 Alligator sinensis | reverse complement strand
GAAATGAAATCCTGGCTCTGAGGACATTCATGGCAAAACTTGAATTATTTCAAATGAGCCCTATATGCAAATCCACACTCCCAATGAATGCATCAGGATTAGTTTCCGTATCTTCTTTCTTGGTGCACATGTGAGTAGGAAAAAAGAGAATACGAGACCAGCATCCCAGCTTTCCTATGCACGTGCTATAGGGGAGAGACTATTACCAGATGTCTGAGTAGAAAAGGTGACCAAACGCTCAGCCCACATGCCAGACCAATGCAGAACACGAGAGCAGGTCATGTTCAGCATGTGAAGAGCTCATGATCATGAGGCCGACCAGCTCGTGATCAGACAGCCTTAACAAATCAGGAGCTGCGGGAGAAGCGTGCCTGCCTGGCCAGCAGACGCACTCTCTTAACTGTAAATCA
>NW_005842019.1:204655-209487 GCF_000455745.1 Alligator sinensis | reverse complement strand
GCTGATGACTCGAGTCCATGCCTGGCATGCGGATCCGCCTAGCAACCCCACGGCTACGCAACTTTTGTACGTCATAGCGGGAATGAGTTATTTAACTTGGAATCCTGGACGGTACCCGTTAAATTTAAACCCCCAGCAAGTGAATAGTAGCTGGCCTCACTGTTGGTGCCACGACCCTGGCATAGTTCCCGTGTCTACGCCAGCAGTAGAAGCCTGCGTGGAAATTTATGGGGGGTACCAATACACCCATGTTTCACCTACTGCTACATCCATTGGTGGGAGGCCCGATAGGGAATGTCCTAAGCAGTTTGGGAAAGCTCACCACGGCACATAACATAGAAATAGCATCTACCCCACCAACGGGAGTACAAGTGGCAGAACCCCGGAGAGGATCACCACCTAGCAAACCCCGAACTGATCGTACCCCAGAGGAACGTGCCAGATTTGGGTTCTTGTTAAATCAAAGTGGTTTAACGAAAGACCAACTCCGTAGATTGGGGGATGAAGGACAAAGAAAGTTAGCACTCCGTCTAGGTTTCAGGCCAAGATCACCAGAACAAAACAAAGCAAAAAACGAGTAGCAGCCGCCGAATCAGACACCGAGGGCCAACCTTTCAATGATGAACGCCCGTATGTCACTCTCAACGTTAGCACACCCGGAGGCTCCGATGCAACACCAACACGCTTTTTACTCGACACGGGAGCCCAAGTAAATGTAATAAAGCCCAAAGTCCCACATATTAAAACATCAAGACACATATTAAAACATCAAGGACTATCTTCGTACGGGGTTTAAACGAAGACTAAAAGGAAATGGGTCGTACAAAAATTGGATTAAGTATAACAACGAAATATTGATCTCGATGAATGCCACCAAGTCACTGTGGGAAGAACGTTCCCCAACACCACGTCCACCCTGGAAACCATGTTATTCACCTCACGAAGCAGTGTGGTTAACCATTCCAACAGCCACCTTTAAACATCCGTCCCCAGCACCGGGTGTTATAATTAGGGCCGGAGATTACCCTAATACTTACTTTGTTTCTATTGAAGCAGTCACACCCACACGCATCAGTCTGCTCGTGTTCATGACCAAGGCGACTACAGAGACAAGCGACCCCAATGATCCTCTGCAGCGAAACTCTGTGTTGCAGCTGATAGAAATCCACTATTAACCCTGTTAATACCCTTATTAGGCATTTTACTGTGTGTTTGTATTGGTTGTTGTATTTTGAACACAGTTAAACGTCGAGTAATGACGCTGACGACCTTCGTATATACCCAACTGTCTAACGTAGATGAAGAAGTAGAACTTGAAGGCATTTGATCTGGCATTTGGTCAAGGGGGCATGTCTGAGTAGAAAAGGTGACCAAACGCTCAGCCCACATGCCAGACCAATGCAGAACACGAGAGCAGGTCATGTTCAGCATGTGAAGAGCTCATGATCATGAGGCCGACCAGCTCGTGATCAGACAGCCTTAACAAATCAGGAGCTGCGGGAGAAGCGTGCCTGCCTGGCCAGCAGACACACTCTCTTAACTGTAAATCAGCAGCCTCCTCTGACTGGCTGAAGAGTTTATAAAAGGGACAGCGCGCTAAAGCGCAGGGTCCCGGGTTCCACACAGGCCCTTGGATAGGACTGATCACCCTGTCCAGGAATCCGTGTCCCCATGGCCGAATAGTACGAATAGTCATACAAATAGTCATACGAATAGTCACACTCTGGCTATTATTTCACCGAATAGTGAGCTCTCCATCCGCACGTACATCGGAAAAAACAATTGCTATCTCCTACCTGTCATCTTTAACTACTGCTTCACCACTGTTGTTTTGTTGTGTAACCACTGTTGAAATCTTACTGTAAGTAAACGTTAAGTTCAGTTTTACTATCTTCCAACTGAGTCAGTGTCCCTTTCATCCCCGGCCTGTCCATAAGGCGGGTTGGTCATCTACCCGCCCCCCGGTTCAACTGGTAAACCGCCTGGTGAGTGCTGCGGTTACTAACACCGGACACCAGTTGTGGGGTGGGATGAGTTTGTAACACCTCCTAAAAAGTGTGCACACTACCTCAGATGTGCTCTCTCAGCTTTTCTGGAGATATTTTCAGCCCATGGTCTCTTCAGACAGAAAGACAGAAACTGCTGCTGTTGCACTACTCTACTATGATCCTCTCCCTCTGATACAGCTTGGACTTCACAGTCACAAAAGACCCCATCTGCTGTTGCTTTGAGACTGTGTACTGCTCAGTCACCTTCTTTTCCCAAGCTATCATGACATTTTATTTGGTAATTGGTTTGGCATCTGTTGAATTTGAATCAAATATTCCCTCAAGTCCAGAAATGAATTGAAAAAAAAATCTATAAATGACTTTAGTAAGAGTGAGCCATTCAAGCTTGGTGTTTCCAAGTACTAAATGTCATCCAGTTCTGCAGAAGTTTGTTGCATGACAACGCAATTAACTTGAGAAATAAATTGAGAAGCTAGAGTGTAAAAAAAATCCCTTAAATACTTGTCAGCCCTCTAGTCATGCTTACTTTGTTCTGTTTGAACAAATTCTTCAGCTAAATATATGCTGAAGGCTGGACACAGGGTCCTGCAACTTTTCACAGCTGCTGTTGCAGGATAACCATTTGATGAGTATTACTTCTAACTACCAAATGTCTTCAAGAAAACATGGCTAGACAATCCTTACAAAACAGCAAAGAGCTCATTTGTATTTAACTGGATTGGGTAGCAATGAATATCATGATCTGAGACTATGCTATACCTGGTTAAAGTGCATGTCTGCAACCTCAGACATGTTTCCAAGCACTACAAACTAAAAGTGACAAATTTAATTGACCAATACACTGCTGCAGTGAAAAAAAGTTAGCTACAGGCAATCCTTGACTTACAGCATTTCAACTTATGGCAATTCGCACTTGCGGTGCTCCGCCATTTAAACCCATGTTATTACTTATGGCGCTGGATCCTCGCACTTATGGCACTACAGGGAAATTTACAATGAGAAAAACAGGGCAGCAAAACAAACATCCCTGGATCAGTTTCTCAAAAAGCCATCTCCCCGAAATCTCCTCAAAGAAGCCCTTCTGAATTCCATGACCCTGATGAAAGTGTTCCTTCACCTTTTGATTAAATAAAATTTTATGTGATTAGTTACTGTATTGTTTAATTGATTTATATACAGTACACTTTAGAAAGCTTTGTACTGTGCAGTGTATATCATTTATAGTTGATTAAATAGTTGACTTAAATATGGTGTTTATGGCCATTTCTATAAGAAGTTGGACATCAGGCCCTTGGTCAGGAACGTTACCCCCTATTATAACATTGTTTCTATGGGAAAATCAGATTCAACTTAAATCAGTTCAACTTACAGCGCCTTTGCCAGGAACGTAACCCACCATAAGTGCAAGGACTGCCTGTATTTTACTTGCCCACTTCCACTTAATGCAAAAACAAATGCTTTCAGATCATTTTCATTTTTTAAACAAGTGTAGAAACCCACCTAGACCTAATTAAATGAGTGATGGAACTGAAATAATTTAGTGAAGTTAAAGGCCAGTTAAGCTAGGTTTTAAAAGAAATACTACAATTAAAAAGTGATTCTGATGCTAGAAGCACTAGAGCAGAACTTAACAATTCCATTTATAAAAACAAATCAAGTCCAGGAAAAGTTGCAAATGGCACCTGTTGTGCAACAGCCACTGCAAAAAGAACAGTGCATGTGGAGAAGACTTCTTATGGAATAGTTAAGAGTCTCTGCCTGGTCACCTCAGTGTGTTCCCCCCCTCCCGCTACTGATTTATTCTAATATAATAAAAGCCTTAATCTGTTTCTCTGTCTGTCCGTAATGCTTTATTCACACTCTGATTGGTTGGCTTGGCAGCCAATCACAATGCTGACTGAAATAACCAAGTAGAGTACTCTGCATAGACAGACAGCTGGGACTGAGTGGCCAGAGCTGGGGGAGCCGGTGACCTCACCCTCCTCCTTCGAAGTAGACAGTGGGGATGAAGGGGATGGAGTGGGAGGGGTGGGGCGAGGTCACCTTCCCCTCGCCCTGCTCCTTTGAGGCAGCAGCATGGGGTGCTGGCGGCATGGCACTGCCTGCCCCCCCCACCTCCTCCATCCCTGCTGTCATGGCAGTGCTCTGTCCCTAGCAGAGGGGGACGCAGAGGACAGAGGAGATAGAGCACCTCCATAACAGAGGGGATGGATCAGGGGGGTGAGGCCAGCGTCATGCTGCCATCAGCCTGCACCACCACTGACTCCAAAGAGCAGGGCTGGGGTGGGGTTGGCCAGGCCACCCCTTGGATGTGGCTGGGCTGCAGGGTGCTGCAGTGGTGTGGTATGGTGGGTAGCGGTGCTTTGTCCCCGCCTTCCCCCCCTGGCAGGGAGGGGGAGGCAATGGGGAAGAGGGGAAGAAAGGAGGGAGAGAGGGAAGTGTCTCTAGTGGGTTATGGAATAGAGAAAATCCCACACAATTTACTGATTCATTTTGATGCACTGGCTGGGGGAGTAGTTAGTTGATTGCATGATTTTACAGTGATTACACACTTAATTCATACAACACAATTTTATTTTAAAATTCTTTGCTACACATATAACACTGCTTAGCTTTAAGAAATACCACAAACATTAAGAACACAATAACTACATATATCAGAAACAATGCTCCGAATGCACTTCCTTCCCAAACAATGCTATAAGAATTAGTATTACAAAAACAACTATAATTACAACTAAAAGTTAAATTTGAATCAATACTATTATTTTTCATAATATACTTACAATCCTAGAATTCTGAGAAGCCAAACACCTAAATATG
>NW_005842019.1:160269-204506 GCF_000455745.1 Alligator sinensis | reverse complement strand
CTCCTACCCAAACCTGTCACTACCCCCAAATTTGGGCTCGGATCTTACTCAACAGATTCTTTTGGTTGGTAATCAGTTTCTTTTGTGGATCATTTTAATTACTTTGGGGAACTTCCATACCACTGCAAGTGACCTTTTCTTTCCAATCTTGTCAAAAGGCCATAGGGTTTGATCTCTCGGAACTCGGGATATTTGCTTAAGTGTCAGTTTTAAGTTCTCTTTGTTAAAGGCCTCTAAAGATAAAATTCAAAAGTTAAGACTTTGAGCAAAGTCAGGACCTTCCACATGTAGACCAAAACAATGGCCTAGATAAGGAGATAAATCTTGTCTTCTTCCTGAAACTGGCTAATGGGCAACTATTACAAACATTCAAACTATTTCATTCAATATGACAGGAAGCAGGACAGGGAATGGGGGGGTACCCGGTGGCAGTGCCCCCTCACTGCTGCTGCCCCATCTGCTGCCATGACCGCCACCTGGCCCTGACAACAGCTGGCAGAGAGGGGAAGGTGGCAGGGAGGAAGGGATAGAGGAGGCTGGGAGGGGAGGGTGTGTGGCTGGATGTGGACTGGCGGCAGCGCAGGGCACAGGGTGTTGGCAGCTGCTGTCATGTGCAAGCTCCCCTCCCACCCTGTTCCTGGAAGCCCATGACAGGTTGGGGTGGAGCAACAGGGGGTTGGGGGGCACACAGGGCCACACTGGGAGCAGCAGGGGGTGGGACCACGGGGTCGGATGCGGGGGTGGAGGAGCACATGGGGTCAGAGGCGAGCAGTGGCATCACAGGGCACTGGGTGGCAGTGCTCTCTCTCTGCCCCCACTCCATCATTCATGATGGGCAATTTGCTAGTTATATCATAAAAGCCATAGGGTGGGGGAGGAATTTTTTAAAAAGCTGAAACGATCACAACATGCAGTAGGACAAGTGTTGTTGGTGGAAATCTGCAGCAAAAGACATACACTTCATAAAAAACTTCTAAATAGGAGACTAGAGGACTCAGAAAATTGTGAGGATGCTTGAAACTCTTGATCCTGCTTAATGCCTCCATATCGCTCATCTCAAGTTGACTCAAAATGCTGCATAAGATGTTCAGCATAAAACTTAAACTATAATAATCCACTCAGAAGGGGCTGGAAAAAAGTGGAAATGCATATGGCAAACAGATATTTTAATTTTCTTCCAGGGTACCTTAAATATTTTTAGGAGAAATTTTACTTAGTATAAGAATATTTTGAAAACACATTTTAAACATTAAACTGATTGCCCATATAAAACAAAACAAAAAAAAATCACTATTTGATAATACCTGTAAAATAGTTTTTGTTAACTGCCAGCAGCTTTAACTGTGTTATACAAGAAATAAAACAAAGACGAGGCAAGCCTACCAGAGATTTCCCAGATGTTATTTGGTAGAGATCTTCAGTGAATAGTCCACTGTTAGTTACCCTAGGACTCATATTCCAATAAATGATTCTTCCAATATTTTTTCCTGTTAGTGTAACTAAGACAGCTGGACAAAAAAAATAAACACACGAAGCCTGAATATTTGAGACTGTCATAACACTTTTGGAATAAAATATTTACAATTAATATTAGTAATTAATCACCCAGATCTAATATTCATATAGCACCCTTTCACTGCATTCCAGTTTCTAGAATACACAATTAAGGAATGCAATATTTTAAAATCAAAACTGATTCTGTTATTTTGCGTCTACCATTCCCTCAAACTCTCTCCTTTCCCCGCTCCACTCAACTTTCTCTCCTCCAGGAGAACTATCAGACTCACCCCTTCTTTCTGATAGCTTAGAAGGCCCTAAGGTTTTCCAAGGGTTTCCCAAGATTTCAGCATTCATGGTGAAAGGATATTCAAATCTTTGAAGTCCCACATGAAAGACATTTTGGTGACTTTTGCTGGAAAGATCAAAGTTCAAATTCAGCTGTTTTACTTCTGTGCTTAATGTCCCTTACTTTACTATTCCCAAGCATTCAAAAGCACTGGACTGAATTAAATAATCATGAGATTTTATTTTCCTTGAAAGAAAAATATATTTTGAGTTTCCTGTTGCTGCCTTCTGAGATGTTCAAGCATGTCTCTGAAAGTGTGTGGTGTAGAAACTTTCTTTTTTACAAATGAGAAAACTAGCATTCTTGCTTAATAAAATTGTCACAATCCAAAGTTGTGATTTTTTTGTTTGTGTGTGCTTCGGCATCGCTAAATTGTGTTCCCGCTAAATTGCAGCTCTTTTGCACGGTGGAGCGTTCTGTTGCAATTAAGAACCCACGTGCAGGAGCTTTTCCCGCCAGTTCTGTAGCCTTCTTTGCATCGTGCATTTCTTTTGCATTATAGTGATGCATTGGCTTGCTAGCCGTACAAAAGGCTTGGGTAGTTTCCGCCCAAGTCGGAGACAGAGAAAGCACGTGGAGTTTGGGAAAGGAGCGTGAGGATCTCTAAGCGCTGTTGATCCTCTTGAACCCAGCTTTTTCCTTAAGAGGGCAACAGAGGTTTAATTTGTCGAACCCACGGAGCTTCAACAACTCCGGGGGACCTATTTACCGAACCCCCGGAGCCTTAACAACTCCGGGGCGTATAACCTCTAGGCTCTCCCCGTCGCCGATCGCAGTCCAGACGTATCCCTATCCTATGGACCCAATTGTCGAACCCACGGAGTCTTAACAGCTCCGGGGGACCTGGGAACCGAGTGTAACCCACGGAGATTCAGCTGCTCCGTGAACGAGAATTGTTGAACCCGCGAAGCCTAAACCGCTCCGGGGTCAGGAAGTAAGTAAATAATCTTTTCAATCAACCATTACACCTCCGTGACTGATTCTAGCTCGAGCGTACCATACCACGCCGCGGTTTTCTCCGGCCCCACGTGCCCGGGCTGCTGGTCACAGCCTGTGTGCACAAAGATGGGCCCGGCTTGCCCCCGAGATCGGGAGCCGGCCCACACAAGAATGTCTCAGGGAATCGATGTTTTAAACAAAACACCAACTGTTCCAAGACTAGAAGGAAAAAGTCAAGAGCTGACAACACTAGGCCCCTAATTACAGTAATTAATGTTCAAAATGTACTTGCTAGTTCAATGGAAAGATGGTAATTAATTGTGTTGATCTATTATCCTTGATATCTTATTATTTGATGGTATTCATTTCTACATATACCATTTACAGACATCAAAAAGAGTGAAAAATTCAACTAAATAACTCTATAACAGTGGGGGCCAATCTAGTTGCCAGGCATGCCACAATTTAGCCCTGTATCTTCCCCGAGTGCCACTCAAATCCCCTGCTTCTGCCTGATCTACTGCTCTGTTTTCTGCTTCTTACTTTCCCGCCTTGTCCAATCTCTTACTCTGCTTTTTGCTTCCTGCCCCATGATCCTTGCCTGATTTGCTGCTGTACTGTCTGTCCCCTTCCTGATCTTCTGTGTGTCACACACACAGGCTGGCCATGCCACTTGTGTTGCAGGCTGGCCACCTTTGCTTTGTAAGAGAAGGGCAACAATATTCCTGTAATAGCAATTTGGAGCCTCACAGCATTTGCCCCCAGAGAGCCTGGATCGGATTCTCCACTTATGACAGTATAAACAAGGATTCAGGGCAATGAATTTAATAGAACTAATACTATAAAACTAGTATAAGAACAGATTCAGGTTCTGTGTACTGCAAGTAATGAGGAATGGTGCTGTTGAGATGCACCTAACAGAACTGAAGGCTGTAATATAAAAGTTTGTACCAACTGCCTGACAAACAATTTACAAAGGAATGTTAAAAGAGGTGCTCATGGCCTCTTCTGATTACAAGCTATGAATTCATTAGAAATGAGATAAGCCATCTACTTAATACCCAGGTAGAAATATGTCCAAACAATAAAACAGATGATGGATTCAAACTGCAATTTAAGAATGATAATTTGGGTAATGTTATTTCATAGGTGACTAATTTAGTTAACAATTTTAAAGAATCCAAATTAAGAATTGCCTAAGGCTATCAATTTGCTGCCAACACTACCGAGAAATTGCCATTGAAATGTTTTCACCTAATTATTTAACAAAGTAGTTGTGCTAGTGCAGTAACTGGAGAATATATGAACCTTTATCACCGTTTTAGCAAGATTCAACTTTTAAAACTTCTTGGCTCTGGTTCTTCATACCATTGCAGTATTTTTATGCCATTGCAATCCCATTGCTTTCAAAGCAGTTGGATCAGTTAGCATCGTGACCTGAAGAATCCTGCCCTTTATATTTATTTAAAGCTGTCAGCACCTTACAGTCATCTGTTCCCCTCTGCATTACCAAAAGAAATTAGTTATTCTCTTACTGAAAGGATGTGTATAAATACTCATTATTCCTATCCCATTTGCAAATATTGCCAAAATGGTTTGGACATTCATATAATTTTTAATTCATAGATATTAGGGTCAGAAGGGACCTCAGCAGATCATTGAGTCTGACCTCCTGCCCCAGGCAGGAAAGGGCGCTGGGGTCAGATGACCCCAGCTAGGTGCTTGTCTAGTCTCCTCTTAAAGACCCCCAAGGTAGGGGAGAACACCACCTCCCTTGGAAGCCCCTTCCAGATTCTGGCAACCCTTACCATAAAGAAGTTCTTTCTGATGGCTATAGATATTACATTCAAAGTCCTGATAAAAACTGTACACAATTTTGAATGAAATGAGTAGAAGGTGCACCAAAGTCTTTGAGGGAGATAAAGTTTAAGGTAGAATAATGGGAACCAGTTAAGACATTTAGGGCAATTCTTCCAATCTGTCCCTCCCTGTGCTGGATCAGGAGGGATCTAGACTTAGCAAAATTGATGCACAAAGGAATGCGCTCCAAGCCGCAACTCCTCAGCAATTTCTGGAGGATGGAGCTGATGGGTGTTCGCAGATCCATCTACCATTCTTATTGCTAAATGGACTACTAGAACTTTGTGGGAGAACAGCTTAGCTTGGACTCCACTGCCTTCAGGTTGACTGGTGTATTCTTTTCTTGTAGCTCCAAGACCTGAAAAAGCACCCTATGTCATCAAGCCATGCAATGAAAACGGACTTTGGCAATGTAACTAGGTGGGTGAGATAAGACATCACCTTTGGGTGCCAAATTAAGAGGTGCCAGAATTTCCCCCACTCCTGCATTATCTGTGCTCTGGCAGCAAAAGCAGCCCCATGGAGTTGCTCGTGCAGCAGCTGCTGGTGCATGGACACTGCACGGCTTCTGTAGGAACAGTAGCCAGAGCAGGTAAACCATGCTGCTGTGGTAGCAGAATGGTTTTATAGTCCCTGGTGTAGGTAAGACTCATGTCCTCCTGATCTCAGAACCCCGGGCTCTCTGGCATTCAACAGCGCCTTCCTTACAGCCACCCCCCTCCACTCCCCTTCCCCTATCAGTGCTTTCCCACAGGGTTTGTCCAAGATGCAAATCCTGCTTGTTATGCCTCTGGTTATGGCCTCCTAGTTTCTCCCTCCCAAACAGAAGTACTCTCTTTTCTACTTGCACTGGCCAATAACTCCTATCTTCTTGACCCAAAACATGAGTGCTCAACCCTTGACCTGGTCAGATCCAGACCTCAGCACTGTCATCTGGCCTGGAGAGCTCCCCATGGGTCTGTGGGGAACCCTGCAGGCCATGGTCCTGGGTACTAGATTGGGCATGCAGGGTGATATGGGGCCCAATACTGACAAGTAGGATTGAATGGGGGTGGTGCGGGGTCCCCAGAACCTGACTCCGGCAAACTGGGCTGGGTGGGGGTTGGAGTGGTGCACAGTCCCGGTTGTGTTCCTAGCTAGTTTTATTTTTTTCTCTGTCATCTTTTCTAAACTGTCCACCATCTCCTGATATCCGCTTGCAGTCAATGATTCTCACTGTCATAAAGCAGTGCTTCTTGGCCTCTCTTATAGCATGACTCTATTTTACAACATATAAAAATTCTTCCTGTCTATGCATAAGGAAAAGGAAGGTGCTTGCAACCTTTGTGAAATTGCTTGTGACCTCACCCCAGTAAAATATTTACATGTCATATCATACATGTATATATATGTATACATGTATCTGTGTATGTATATATACACACACATATTTGTATGCATGCACACCCACACCTTTTATACATATATATGTTAGTCCTCAGAATATTAAGATACAGGGGGCTGGAAAATAATGACATATACCATATTGGAAGTACAGTTACAGCCATTAGCAGTGCTAGCAACAACCTGAGCTAAATGTTGCTAATATTTTACCAGGAAAGACATTAATAAAAGGGTTTTTCTTTATTCTTTCATACCCAGACATGTCCTAAATGAAGCACATTTCTCCTTTTCTGTTAAGTCCTTTATGCTGCATTTGACCTTTAGAATTTTTTTTCTGGATTCTTCTGATCCCTTTGGGCTGTCATTTTATTATACAGCCCTTTTTCCTGTCAAAATCCCTTTTTCCAATGCAACAGGGATACAAATATCCCAAAATAACTGTTCTTCAGTTTTTCATGTGAAACAGAATAAAATCTGGGATGAAAAGGTCATCTTTAAGAAATGTTCAGAAATTAAATTCACTGGTAATAACTATTTTAATAGCATTCTGCATCCTTTCCTTGGGCCCACATTTAATGACTCATCTAATCCTCACTGAACATAGCAGTGCAAATCAAAAGATGGGGCTTGTTGTTGGCTTCAGACTAGTGAAATTTCTTTCATGACCACAGTGCTGAAGGTTGATCTATTGGCATTTTTTTAAATTAATGAAGCTAATGCAGAGATATGGACCATAGCCATTTCCTTTAGAACCCAGAATCTCAGCTAACATTTTTCTTAACATTAATCACTCATTGACTTCTCTTCACACCATGTGCCCATAGCCACTGGGAGGGAGGAATCATCATTCTTTTAACTATAAATCATATAGAAATGTTCAGCAAATACCAAACGAAGACTCATAATCACAGTAAGACTTCTCAGTGAAATGAAAAGCTGGAAATATTTTCAATGTCAGAAACAGACATTCAAAGGTTTCCCAGGCAACAATTAATCAAAGATGATTAAGATAATGTACAATTTAAGAAACAAAAGCCATATTTATGTTAGCATTTTCTACAAAATCAACATTATCTAAGCATCCTCTAAGCATTAATGTCTGAATTTTTTAAACACATTAGTCATCTAATCATTCAGATAGACACTTAGTGGGATTTCCATGAGGACTTCAATGGGAGTTAACCACTGTGGCATGTCAGGTACCTACCTACATCACTCTGCACTTAAACAGTTAAAATAAATCTGGTGTTAAGGGACCAGTTCTGCAAGTTGTTCTGTGCCAGCTGATTCTTCAGCTTGTATCAGTGATCATTCACAGCTCCCTGTTATGTACTCCTTTTTTCCTTGTTCTTCTTCCTGACTTCACAGTTCCCTTGCTGACACTTTTCTGTTCCATTTAGCTTGTGGACCTAATTCTTCATTAGCTTGACCTGTGGAATTATTCAAATTTGTATAGAGATAGGACAATGGGAATCAATCGAAATGCTTCATTCTTTTATCCTGGGGGCTATTCAAAATGCACGGCACTGGGTAATCAGATCCTTTTCTCTGTCGTTGTGCTTTCCTGATCCCACTTCTTCCCATATTGTGTTTGCTTTTTTCCTATGCCAGGTACAGACATTCACTGCTCTCCCAGAAGAAATCATAAGTATACAGATGTTCAGGACTCTTCTCCCACAGCAAAAATGGCTGCTACTCCAAGAGAAAAATAATCCGGGAACAACACGGATTAAGTCACTCCCTGGAGTGTTTCCCTACAACAGCGAATATCTGTACATATTCTCTTCTGAGAGAAAGCATAAAACAGTCCTCTAGCATTGCCCCAGCTGGAAGTAGTTAGGCTGCATGAAGGGGGCCCTGCCTGCACAAACTTTTTAAGGCCATAGCAGATAGAAGTGAGGTGTCTAGGTAAAAACTGCTATGCCATGCTTCCTGTCTGGATGGAAACTGCATTCAACCCTGCTTTCTGGCTTGACATTTGGATTCTTAATCAGCTACTAGATCTGGCTCCCTATTTGGTTCCTGATTCTGGCTCTTCCACCCAGGACCCTGGCTTTGGGTCCCAGATTCTACCTTGCCAAATGACATTCCCTGACCACCCACACCCTGGTCATTATCCTGCAGAGGCCAGAGTGCTTTGAGCCTGGGGGAAGCAGCAGCAAAGATGTCTGGACTTTGTACATGGAAAGAGAGATCACTGTACTGTGGAAGGACTGACTTACTGTATAAAATGGTGGAACAAAATGGTACAAAACAGAATCTGTTCCCTCTAGACATTTTTTTTTTACTCTTTCAGTGTTTTATTCTACCTCACCTTTGAAATATTATATATTATGCACTATATAATGTACACTAGCCTCTGAAATATTTCAAAAGTGTTTAAAAGCTGTTTGAAATGTTTCAAATGTTAAGTGTGTAGACAACCATGAGCTGTATCAAGCACTTATTATGGGGAGGGGAGTTATGATGTAATAGAGCAGTGATTCTCAACCAGGTTGCTGTGAGTACTTTGAGATCCTCTTACGGGTTCTGTGCAATATGAGCACTGTTAGGTGTACAAACACCTCCACATGATTCACAAGATAAACCCAGAGATTTTAAACAGGAATCCATGAATCCATGGTGTCAAAACCATTCTGACCTGCTGTAGTCTTTCTGAGTTCCTTGCAACAGAAGAATTGCTCTGTGATTTTTCCATAGTCTAAAAAATGAGTGAAAGCCAAAAGCTGGCATTTCTTGAGGGGTGCCTTGGCTTGCACAACAATGCTCTTATAGGCAGGGGGGTGGGGGGGGGGGGGGAGGGGGGGGTGGAATAAAGAGGGTTTATTTTGGTTAGTTGTTGTTTTTTTTAAATGGTGCCCACCACTACTTATCTGGGTCCCGCAAAGCAGTTTAAAATGCTAGTAAGTTGGGGTGCAAAGCCCAAGAGAAAAACAAACACTGCCCAGAAAAATACTCCAGAAAAAATTATCTCAACAATATGAGGAGATGCAAAATACATGCAATAAACATCCAGAAGCAAATCAACATTACTATGTTGTATTATAAGACGATAAATGTGTCACTCTTGAAATTAGAGTTATTATTTATTGCTTTTATGGTGTCATAAATGCAGCCTCATAAAACTGTCATGAAAAATCATAAGCCCAATCACAAAACTTACTTGCCAGTCCTTATCAGGAGGATAGGGATAATGATGAAGTGGAAAAAAATCCTAATAATATTTCAGTATCCTGTCAAAAACATACTTGTCCAGAGCAGACAGAATATTTCAAATCTGCGGCAAGTGTAAATGGCTTTTTATAAACATATAAAAAGATAAGATCTTTGCCTCAAAGAGTTTAAAGTATAATCAATGGGGTAACAGTTCAAAGGCAAGAAAAGAAAGAGGAGGCTTGAAAAAGAGCGGGAGAGGGGGAACTCTTGCAGCACACAAACAGAATGGAAGTTTTATGACTCCAGAGTCCTATGCACTGGATTGTTTTGTTTCCCACTGAAACAGCCTGCATGTCATGAAAAGTACCTGTTTGGAAATCAGGCTGCAGTAGCCCACAAAAGGGCCTTAATTAAAAAAGTAAAAACTTCAGTTGGATCCTCATCCTGGAAAACATACCTTTTCACACAGGACAATTAAGCAAATGTTTAAAATTAAGCCTAATTGATTTAAGCAAGATTTAAACATATTTCTTGAATGTGGATACTCTTCTGAGTTGAGGCTAAGCTGAATATTCATTCTAAAGGAACTTCAGGCCAAAATAAATTCAAATACCAAATAAAATAAATTTAGCATCTGCTAAATTGTTTATTTTTCTCTAGGCAGACAAAGTATCTTCGGATATTTTTCTCTATGCACGCAGAGACCCCTGCCAGATATGCAGGTAAAGATGCAATGGGATCTGATCCATGATCCACAAAATCGTGCTTCCTACCATATCACACATGCATGGCAAGATGCACGCTGGCAGTCTGGATCAGCTGACAGGGGTCCCAACCATGGGGATGGACCTAACTACATGTTCAATTAATTGCATGATAGGAACCAGCCACAAAGTTATTAAACATTTTTTGTGGAATAACTTTGTGGCTTATTCATAGTTTTATTATGCTATTAATTGCTTTAGTGTGTGACCAGCTTACAACTTAAGTTATGATTAACTGCTTAATCACATCTTAAGATTTCTCTGGTCCTTTTTCTTGTAAGGGGCAGGGAAAACTTCAGTAAACAAAAGCAACACCAGTGGCGAATGTCACATTTAGCTGAATTATATCTATTAGCTATTACAATTCCAGCACCTCAATAAAAAGGTGAATTATGTATATAATTTGCATTTTATATATTTTATATATATAAAATCAGTGTGTACATAAAATCTCATAAGTCAACAGAGAACTACATTACTGTGCCACGTCAAAAATCTTTTCCAAATCAAAATGGCTTTTGGAATACAAACTTGAGGTAAGTAAATAATCAACACAATTCACAGCTTTATGGTACTTTCATTGAAGCATCATCATCGTCATAGGTGGCATTGTGCTCATTTTATAGACATGAACAGACTAAGCCTCAGGTCCTTATGGGTACTATGGACTGATTTCAATGGAAGTTAAACACTTAAGTACTTTTGAGGATTCAGACCAGCCACACAGCAAATCAAATAATCTCTGCTGTCAAGTCTGTAGGAGCTTGATTTTAAGGTATTACACTGGTGAACCAATAATTGTGTTTAGTTAAAGTGTTCAAGGGTAATAATAAAGGCCTGAATATTAAATGAAAGCTGACTGCTAACACATCACTGCAAACATTGTTTCATTCCTTTGCCATAAATGTCCTCTCAAATCAAGTGGGAGCTGTATGAGTAGGATGGTGCAACATCGGGAACACCTCTCCATCCAGGGTCTGCCCTGATTATAAAAGGCAACATCGGGAACACCTCTCCATCCAGGGTTTACCCTGATTATAAACCAGCCATTATACTAGTTTTACAATCCCTTGCAGATCCAGGCCAGCTCATGCAGTACATTTGCAATGACTAAATAAATATGTACCTTGAGGATTATTCTTCCAGGAGGCATGCTCTGGGATGTCAAGAGGCAGCCAAGTGAGCAAACTTACGATGGCTGAGCCAAAAGTTGCAGCACATCATCCACATTGAACTCTGTGGCACCCCTCCTTTTCAATCTGAGTGCAGATCCATTTTAGCTGTGGGCAGCGTTTTGACTGGCAAGCCTCCACAAACCATCTGGCTATAGAACTGGCCTAGGCTGCTGACAGCCAGACCTCTCTCTCTACGTTAGTGATAAACATATAGCAGAGCAGAAGGAAGTAAGAAGCAAAGGGGAAAGCAGTCCTTTTAGGCAGCAAGGACAGCAAAGGAAATGTAGAATAGAGGGAAGAGTGAGAGGATGTGTTAGAGAGGGGGCAGAAAAGGGGATGCAGACTGCCCTTCTGATTAATTAAAACAACAAGCAGCAGGGTAATGAATGAAAAGAAAAGGAGATCAGAAAATATAAGTCTAAAAACCACCAGACAGGAGAAAGACTAACAAGAACCAGAAAAAAAGGAGCAAGAAATTAAGTAATAACATCAGGGAATTTTACTGCATTTTACATCTTCAAAGAATTGTACAGACATTAACCAATTTGTATATCAGTCAGAGTGAGAAGTGTAATAAACTGAAGACAGGAGCAGTGCCTGCAACTGGAAGACAGAAAACACATTTAAAGACCTGGGACTGACAGGAAACCCTACAGCATACACCATCAACAGATACTTTTCTCACATTCTTCCCATTTGTGCAACGTGCTCTGAATTTCATTCTGAAAGGGCAGAAGACAGTTTGGAGGCACTTGCCACAGAGAGGCTGCTAGGGAGTGTTGAGGAACAAGACAGGGTAGAAATGGTCCGGACAGACTAAGGGTTTCACAGCTGCTGTGTGGGATTCATGCAAATGAGCTTGTCCTGCCCCCATGCAGCATTTCACACTTCTTGACCCTCTCTTGTCATGCAAGAGCCACCAGGCCTGATTTTTTCCCCCACCACTACTGGACTCGAATAGTTTCCATTCACTTCAGTTGGATGCTCAGCATTTCAGAAAAATCAAGTTCCTAGGAATCTGTAAATGTAAATGCTAGGGAATCCAGGTCTGCTAAGGTGTTTTAAGATTTTTTCCTTAACCAGCATTCAGTGGCAGTATAATTTCACGCTTACTCATCCAGTACTCATCTCAAGCCCTTACTCACCCAGTACTCATCTCAAGCCCATTGATTCCATGTAAGAAGTACTCTCCCTATATTGGAGATTTGTTTTTACTGCTACTGCTACTACATCCTGGCTCTACAACTACAGCTAGGATGACCATTAGCCCTATTTTATACAGAAGTTCCCTGTTTTTAAACCCTTTGCTCCCTGTCTATTTCTAAATTAAGAACAGACTGCAAAAAATCTGATGGAAATACATGTCAATCAATTGTCCTCACAATTCAATTGGCCCTAGAGGTAGGGCAATGCACAGCCAGGAGGAACAGACCTCCCAGCCAGCCAGGGAGGGAGGTGGCCTTTTTGTGGTGGGCCTGTCCCTTGCTGCTGATTGGCCATTGGGTGATCCCTCTGCCAATTGGCTGAGGTGGCGGCTCCACCCCTTATCAAGGATTGGCTGAGGGGCTGGTGGTTCTCACTCCACCCTCACTAAGAGGATGTCCTGTATTCTGGATATGCTCAGTGGCCATGTTAACTACAGCCAAAGACAAAATATTGTTCATCAAAGGAAGGGTATTGTTATCTTGCACATACAATACAATGCTCACATCAGAAGGATTCTCTGTCTAGATTTACTTTCTGTTGACAATTTTTTTTGTTATTAAACACTGATACATACATGAGCTTCAAAGCATAAGACTAAATGAAAATAAAACACTGCCCAGAAGGTCAGCAGAATTTTTATTTTTTTGGTGGAGAGTTGTTTCTGTCTACCCTCCATATACAGCTGACTTTCATAGAAAGACTTGTTTTAAATCTTTATCTTACGGGGGGGAGGGAAGATACAGGTACATAACTCAACAAGGTGCTGGACAGGAAAACCTCATCAGTTAACAATCTACCTTAACCTGTGGCATGGTCACACTGTGATATTCAGCTGGTTGTTCTCAACAGTACACAGTGTCCCCCTCAATAGCTCAGTAAGGATGGAAAGACACTTACCAGCACATTGGATTGAACGCCCATGAGCTCATCTGATCTTGGAAACTAAACAGTCTTGGACCTGGCTAATATGCGGAAGAGACATTGCCTGCAAATCCTGGGTACTGTAAATAGCGCTCTACTTCATCTGATAGGCTTTATTTTTTTTTATTCTCCCCCCAACCACTTCTGCTCCAGGGCAGTGCTAGCAGTGGGGAAGGGTGGGGAGACTCTCAGAGCAAACAGACTGTCAATACAGTGGGTGGGGAAAACTAAAAGAAAAGAAAAGAAACCCTGGAGCCTAGGATGGAATTCAGCACCCCGGCTTCCAGAGCTGACATGAACAAGCACAAGCTGCCCATGGCTGAAAGAGTTGCAGGAAGGAGCTAGAGTTTGTCCAGTTCAGCAAGACACAGAGAGCAGAGCTCCTGTGAAGGATCAGGCCTGCTCTTCTCAGAGCTGGCACATCTGCCTTGCCCACTTCACCAGGAGTTGGTGGAATTGGACCCATTACTCCAGAGCTTCTTTGCCCACACATGGAACCAGTCCGGGTTTGTCAGGCCAGGCAGGATCCATGGAGCAGAGCCAATGCACAGGATCAGGCCCACCCCTGCTTTAGAGCCGACACAAACAGGGCAGAAGCCATGGGTGCACGTGCGCGCGCGCGCGCGTGTGTGTGTGTGTTTGTGTGTGTGTCTGCCTGAGCCCCTTCTTAGGATAGAAGGTCAGGCCAGAAGCCAAACCTGCTGAAACTGCTACCCCAGCTCCCCCTCTCCCGCCCACAGCACCATCCCACATGGGGAGGTCTGGTAAACTGTTGGGAGGAGGGGATGCGATGCTGATCTGTTGATCAAGTTAAAATATTTCTAAGTCTTGTACAGACTACAGGTCAGCTTCCCATAGGGCTCCTTTGTATATCCGTAGAACAGTTCAGCAGTTCAGCTTGGACAAGTGGAGAAGACGCAGAGTGGGGAAAGTGTGGGGAATGAGAACCAGCTCCCTAATGAGAACCGACTCCTCAGTACTCTTGGGTTTATAGAGACATCTTAAGTCTCCTTCTGGTACAGGCAACAGGAAAGCTGTAAGGAGGAGGGAGAGAAACAGCTGGACCCTCTCTAAGGAAGTGCCACCCTGCCCATATCCTCCCTGCCTACTAGGGCCTCACTCCACTGGAGAGATCTGGGACAAAAGCATGTCAATGATTTGCTAAACCTTAAAGCAAGGTAGCTGCTCAGCTGTGTGCAAAACCTGACCCAGAAAAAGACCACCTATGAACAATTTAGCATCAGGTTCCCCACAAACACATGGTGCCCTCAATGGGAAAGGCAAATCTAGAATTTTGAAAAGGAGGGGGTGCAGATGGTGAGGTGCATTGTCATATCTAAAAACAATACCTTTTTCTCCAGTTAAAAATAAACAGGATGCTTTTCTAACACGCTAAGAGCCTGGGGCTGTGTTATTCAGTTTAAGGTTGAAGTAAAAAACAAACAGAATTTAATTGGAATGAGTTCAAAACAATCTGCAGGGTTGTGAAAGAGGAGCTGCATTACCTGGGAGCCGTGAACAGACAGCAGAATGGCAGAACTAAAGCTAGCTTGGTTGGCAGAGCATCAAGACCATTAAAAAGAAGGGAGGGTGGTTAACACCCATGGAATGAAGAGTTTAGAAGGGATCAGATAGATTACAATGAGCTATGAAGCCACAGACTCATAGAAAATTAAGGTTAGAAGGGACCTCAGGAGGCCATGTAGTCCAGGGGTGGGCAAAATACAGTCCATGGGCCAGATCTGGCCTGCCAACTGATTGCATCCAGCTCACAGGTTGGCAGCCGCAAAGTCATAGGATCTGGTCCATAGGGAGCAAGTGGTTCCAGCAGCTGTGTTGTGCTGGGTGGGTGGGCACATCCTGGTGCCATCAGCTAACATCAGCTCCCACCCAACACGCCAGAAGCAGTACCAGGTGTATGCTGGTATCAGCTGTAGATGCTGCCTGCAGGTTTCTGTTGGGGATCGGTGACTGCCTGGGACTGCAGCTGATGCGCTGATGTGGCAGCATCACCTGTGGACCTGAGAGGATGCCCTGATCCCCAGGGGGAAGCTGCTGCTTGCATCTGTAGTTGATGTTGGCACCCGCAACTGACGCTGGCATTTGCCTGGTGCTGCTTCCAGTGCACAGAATGGGAGCTGGTGTAAGCTGCCCATGCTGCAGGTGTAGGACAGTTAGCTGCGGGGGCGAGGGGGAGGAAGGGGGAGACAGAGAGGCAGCCGTGCCCATGATGCCTTCTGAGCACCAGGCAAAAGCAGGACCTGGCAGTGGGCACACTAGTTGCTTCTGGGGCCCTTATGGCGGCGGCTGCCTGGAGTCAATGCTGGGAATGCTCTGTGGCTCTGCTGGCACCACCACCCCCATGGACCCAGGGTGGCCTGGAGGTGGTGGTGGGATGGTGTGGGGTGGCAGCAGTGGGGAGGAGACACAGGACAGCCCCAGCACGGGCTCTGGGTAGCGGCAATCAGAAGGGCCCCAGAAGCAGAACGCATGCCCGCTGCCAGGTCCTGCTTTTGCCCAGTACCAGCTGCTACTGCTTATCATTGCCAGGCTCACCTCTCTGTCTGCGTCTTTTTTCCCCTCCCATTCACACCCCCAGCCATCCTGCACCTCCAGCACAGCCTGCAGCGGGTGCTGGCATCAGCTGCAGGTGAAAGTTTCCCCCTGGGAATCGGGGCATCTGCCTGAGCCCCTTCTTAGGATAGAAGGGCAGGCCAGAGGCTGAAACTGCTGCCCCAGCTCTCCCTCTCCTGCCCGCAGCCCCATGCCACGTGGGGATGTCTGGTGAGCTGTTGGGAGGAGGTGATGGGGTGCTGATCCGGCCTGTGACAGCTCCCCAAAGCTCCGTGTGTGGCCTGTGGACTCAAATAATTACTCACCCAGTCCAACCCACTGCTCAAAGCAGGCCCATCCCCAACTAGATCATCATGGCCACGGCTCTGTCTAGCCAGGTCTTAAAAACCTCCACGGGTGGAGCTTCCACCACCTCTCTGGATGACCTTTTCCAGTGCTTTACGACCCTTCTAATAAGGAAATTCTTCCTAATTTCTAACCTAAACTTCCCTTGCTGCAGCTTGAGACCATTGCTCCTTGTTCTGTTTTCAGCCACCACCAAGAAGCTCCATCCTCTTTTGAACCCCGCTTTAGGTAGTTGAAGGCTGTTATTAAATCCCTCCTCAGTCTTCTCTTCTCCAGACTAAATAAACTCAGTTCCCTCAGCTCTCCTCACAAGTCATGCTCCCCAACCCCCTTAACATTTTCACTACCCTCCACTGGATTCTCTGCAATTTATCCACAGTTTCTGTTGTGGGGGCCCAAACTGACTCCCCCAGCATTGCCTGACTAGCAATGCTGCTGCCCCTGTCAGGCAGCTGGTTTTAAACTTTGGATAGGGCCAGGGATTAAAATGGGAGAGGTGCAAGTGCACCAATGCAACCCCCTAGATCCACCCTTGGGTGGCTCCCTTTTATCTATGCTCGGGTCCAGAAACAGACTACTTTGCATCAAGCCCCCCCTCTTTAGCAAATGATATGGATGAGATGTCTAATGGGGCAGAGCTGCAGATTGTGGAGAGAAGGGGTTAGGATTTGGAACAAGCTTGATCGGCTGGAAACAAGGTGAGACTTTGGCTTGTTTCAAGGGTTGTGGGCAAAGACAAGGAATCTTTTGAGATGCCTTTGGCAGTGGCTAGCCACCAGGAGGCATCCATGCAAAGTGGGGTGCAGCTGACTGGGGAGGGCAGGAAACACCCCAGCTCCTGTGGCTTGGGTGCCACCTTCTGGGGGGTGTTGGTGGTAGCCCTGCTGGGATGAGGACACAGGCAGGCTAGGTTCTTGAGTAGATGCGCTATCTTTTATTAGACCAACTAATGAGATGGAAAAATCGTTCTTTGCAAGGTGTTTGTACTCAAAAGCTTGCAAAGAACAATTTTTCCCCAGCTCTTTAGTTGGGCTAATAAGAGATGTCACATCTACCCAAAGAACCCTGCCTCTCTCAGGAGGAAGTCTGAGGAGCAGGGCTCACCCTCAGTGTAGGAGGAGCAGGCCAGAGCCGCCCCATTTTAGTGTTCGTGAACCAGGGCCCGGGGCTGAGGCTGCTTCTACCTCACAGGCTCCCCCTTTCCCTTCGAGCACCTGGGGAGAGGCCGGGCGCAGCTCACGCATGCGCACCACCTCCCCTTCCATCCTTGTCCCTCAGCCTCTCCACTTTTAGGAAAGTCTCGCTGGACTGCTCGGTGCTCGTACATGCCCACCACCTACCCCCTTTTCTTCACGCTCTGGCCGAGCCGGGTTTATGACGTAGTGACCCTCCTTGGACCCCTCAGCGTGCCCGCGCACCGCCTTCCATTGAAATTTGCCCCTCCCCATGTCTCCCCGCGCGCACCGAGCTGCATTGCTGACGTAAGGATGTGGGGAAACCCCTCGGAAACCGTGGCATGTGGACCAATCTCAGCTCGCGCATGCGCATCACCTCACAGTCCCCTCCCTTCTCAGTTTCTGCGCAGCCGAGCGGCGTTTCTGGTTCCGGGAGTCTGACGTCGCTTCCGCCTCCGCTTCCGGTGGCTTTGTCTGGACCAACGTGGCTTTCAGCAGGGAGAGAGAGAGAGACCGAGCGATAGTCAGCCATGGACCAGGTGATGCAGTTTGTGGAGCCGAGCCGGCAGTTTGTGAAGGACTCCATCCGCCTCGTCAAGCGCTGCACCAAACCCGACAGGAAAGGTAGCCGCTGAAGGGGGGGGCTCCTGTCTCTTTAAAGTGTGTGTGGCAATTCTCAGCCGAGCTTGTTTGTGATGTCACACACTGTACACACACGTACCCGCGTGTAAGTGTGCGTGTGATGTACATGAAATACTGTTACCAAACCCCTCTCCCCGCGCCTTCTTCCCCCCCCCCCCCCAGTCTTTTCTTCTCCAGGCTGAGCAGTGCCGCTATTCCAGCCTTTCCTTACCAACTATGTAAGAAAACTATGTTTTCCAGACCTGGAATTATTTTTGTTGCTTTCCTTGAAGTGTGCCCAACCCTGGATGCAGTATTGTATGCGAGGACTCTTAAGTGCCAAATAGAGCAGGAGAATCCCTTCTATTGATTTGTATGCTTGTAAGATTATCATATTTCCAGTACCAAAAAAGAGGACACCTGTGGGGTGGAGGGAGAGGGGGAAGCGGTACATGGTTGGGGGAGTGATGTGCCTATGCTCTGCCTCTGCCCCGCACTTCCAAGCCACTGCCGCGCCCCCCGCCCCAACGCAGCCCGGCGGGTGCCCCTCACTCCTGACCCACAGCCCCTGCTGCCCACCCACCTCCCACATATGCATGCAGCGCACATGCTCTGTCTTTCTTACCTGGGAGTGTGCCGTGCCAGCGTGCAGAGCACATGACCTTGGACAGCCAGTCACCTTGCCTGCTGCTCCAGCCTCAAGCAGTCCCAAGCTGTGCGTGCCCGGGAAAGCGGCAGAAGAGCAAAAAGCTTGACATCTCACATTTTAAAAACTTGCCTGGACACGAGGACAGGGGGCCCAAAAAAGGGGACATGTCTGGGAAAACCTGGACATATGGTAACCCAACAAGTGCTATTAGGTTTTTTTGTAAAACAGAGTAGACCTGTTGGCTCGTATTCAGCTTATGGTTCACTGTAACCTCCAGGTTCTCTTCTGCAGTACTGCATCCGAGAAAGTCGTTTGCCAGTCTCATGCAGTTATTTTGTCTGAAGGGGCAGATCTTGGCACTTGTCCTTACTGAATTTCACTTCACTTCACTGATTTTTTTTGGGAGGGGTGGAACTATTTCTTCAGTTTATCTGGGTCATTCTTTATCCTAACCCTTACCTGCAGAACATCTGCAACTCCACCCAACTTGTTGTGTACAAATTTGCGCTCAGTCCCCCACTTGCAAATCACTAATAAAGATATTAAACAATATGACGATCCAATCAGCTGTGCATCCACCTGACTGTACTATTCAGTCATTAACTTACTGAAGATAATGTTGTGGGAGATGGTGCTGCCACATTCAAAGTAGTTAGTGGTAGATGGGTGTTGTGACTGAAAGCTGTCTGGAGTGGGGCCTTCCAGTATTCTGGGCTGCTTATCCACTCTTCTGGCTGCTGACTACACTTATCTGGTAGCTGACCTTGCTTATGGTTTTCTTATTCTTCCTTACTTCTGACATGTAAAATTCCTTTTTGTTACCTTTTACATTGCTGCTTGAATCTCAAATCATGTCTGGGTCTTCCTGATATTGTTACATGCTTATGCAATCTCATATTCTTCCCTAGTAACATGACCAAGTTTCTGTTTTTAGTAGGATTTGTTTTTGAATTTTGGATCACTGAAGAGTTCATTGTTTAGCCAGGCTGGGAAGATGGGCAGAGTGGGAGGAAGGCAATTCAGCAAAAAAGAGCCCTTGTGAGATTGGAACTCAGAGCTGATGGTTTATTAGAACAGTGCTGTCATCCCTGATCTTATAGGGGCCAGGCTTAAAGGGTGGGGAGAAGAAAAGCCATACCTGGCCAGGAGGACTTTGGGCTACAGAAGCCAGGAAGCCTGTCTACTGGGCTATATATATAGCGACAGCCTTATATATCACATAAAAATTAATAAATAAGATATATACCAAGCCTTTCTGCCCTACCCAGAAAGGCTTAGGGCAGCTTACAGTAAGACAGATAACACAGGACATAAGAAGCCCCCCCCCCCCCCCCAGTCTTTTCTTCTCCAGGCTGAGCAGTGCCGCTATTCCAGCCTTTCCTTACCAACTATGTAAGAAAACTATGTTTTCCAGACCTGGAATTATTTTTGTTGCTTTCCTTGAAGTGTGCCCAACCCTGGATGCAGTATTGTATGCGAGGACTCTTAAGTGCCAAATAGAGCAGGAGAATCCCTTCTATTGATTTGTATGCTTGTAAGATTATCATATTTCCAGTACCAAAAAAGAGGACACCTGTGGGGTGGAGGGAGAGGGGGAAGCGGTACATGGTTGGGGGAGTGATGTGCCTATGCTCTGCCTCTGCCCCGCACTTCCAAGCCACTGCCGCGCCCCCCGCCCCAACGCAGCCCGGCGGGTGCCCCTCACTCCTGACCCACAGCCCCTGCTGCCCACCCACCTCCCACATATGCATGCAGCGCACATGCTCTGTCTTTCTTACCTGGGAGTGTGCCGTGCCAGCGTGCAGAGCACATGACCTTGGACAGCCAGTCACCTTGCCTGCTGCTCCAGCCTCAAGCAGTCCCAAGCTGTGCGTGCCCGGGAAAGCGGCAGAAGAGCAAAAAGCTTGACATCTCACATTTTAAAAACTTGCCTGGACACGAGGACAGGGGGCCCAAAAAAGGGGACATGTCTGGGAAAACCTGGACATATGGTAACCCAACAAGTGCTATTAGGTTTTTTTGTAAAACAGAGTAGACCTGTTGGCTCGTATTCAGCTTATGGTTCACTGTAACCTCCAGGTTCTCTTCTGCAGTACTGCATCCGAGAAAGTCGTTTGCCAGTCTCATGCAGTTATTTTGTCTGAAGGGGCAGATCTTGGCACTTGTCCTTACTGAATTTCACTTCACTTCACTGATTTTTTTTGGGAGGGGTGGAACTATTTCTTCAGTTTATCTGGGTCATTCTTTATCCTAACCCTTACCTGCAGAACATCTGCAACTCCACCCAACTTGTTGTGTACAAATTTGCGCTCAGTCCCCCACTTGCAAATCACTAATAAAGATATTAAACAATATGACGATCCAATCAGCTGTGCATCCACCTGACTGTACTATTCAGTCATTAACTTACTGAAGATAATGTTGTGGGAGATGGTGCTGCCACATTCAAAGTAGTTAGTGGTAGATGGGTGTTGTGACTGAAAGCTGTCTGGAGTGTGTCCTTCCAGTATTCTGGGCTGCTTATCCACTCTTCTGGCTGCTGACTACACTTATCTGGTAGCTGACCTTGCTTATGGTTTTCTTATTCTTCCTTACTTCTGACATGTAAAATTCCTTTTTGTTACCTTTTACATTGCTGCTTGAATCTCAAATCATGTCTGGGTCTTCCTGATATTGTTACATGCTTATGCAATCTCATATTCTTCCCTAGTAACATGACCAAGTTTCTGTTTTTAGTAGGATTTGTTTTTGAATTTTGGATCACTGAAGAGTTCATTGTTTAGCCAGGCTGGGAAGATGGGCAGAGTGGGAGGAAGGCAATTCAGCAAAAAAGAGCCCTTGTGAGATTGGAACTCAGAGCTGATGGTTTATTAGAACAGTGCTGTCATCCCTGATCTTATAGGGGCCAGGCTTAAAGGGTGGGGAGAAGAAAAGCCATACCTGGCCAGGAGGACTTTGGGCTACAGAAGCCAGGAAGCCTGTCTACTGGGCTATATATATAGCGACAGCCTTATATATCACATAAAAATTAATAAATAAGATATATACCAAGCCTTTCTGCCCTACCCAGAAAGGCTTAGGGCAGCTTACAGTAAGACAGATAACACAGGACATAAGAAGCAATAGATTCCCCAAACAGCACCCAAGAATCTTAAAACTCCACCATGTCCCATCCATTACTACCTTGCCCATCACCTGGAAGAACAAACTCATCTGTCCCTCCCTACCTCATTCATATCTAGGTATGGAAATCATTTTCCCACTTTTCCCTACCTGTGCAATCACCCCTCTTCCACGCTGGGTCTATGGCTTTCCCCAAACAACATATGCTCTCCCCTTCCCTACAATAAGCACAACATTAAGTTCAGAAGAACCCTAATGGAAACAGAATTATTGTGTCCTCATCCCAGTGGAAGGCAATGCAAAAGAGTGCCCTGCAGGCTTTGTAGGGTCTACAGGCTGGCTAAATCATTTTCCCTTGGTTCTTCTGGCCTAGATTGGACACTGGTTGTCCCACAGAGAAGAGGCAGCACTGATAGCGGTTCTTTAGCCCACGGAGGCCTGCTGGCTCTATAAGGCAGTAGGACAGATGTACCCTTGAAAAATCTTCCACATCCATTGTAGTGAGCCATCTGCTACATCCTGGGTGGCACATGTTAAGCTTTTTATACTAACCTGTGGATTTTTCTTTTAATTGCAGAATTCCAGAAAATTGCCATGGCAACAGCAATAGGCTTTGCAATAATGGGATTTATTGGATTCTTTGTGAAACTGATCCATATCCCTATCAACAACATAATTGTGTAAGTAAATTTGATACAAGAATTGTGATAGCAGCAGGATTTCTGAATGAAAGTACAAACTGCACTGAGAGAACTGAAAACTACATTTAATTTCAAGGAAACTAACAGAACTGCTTAGGTGTTCATTTAGCTTGGTATTTATAGGATTGTAGTCAGGTGTACTGATTCATTCACTGAAGTCTTACATGGTGTTTGTCTCTTTTTTTTCAAACCATTTGAGAATTCGATCAGTAAATCAGTTGCTGCTTTCAGATTCTGTTTGTTGGACAAAATATTTTACAGCTTTAGACTTAATCACAGTAATTTCTGCAACACATTACTTGTAGTGACAGAAAGTGGTATAATTAAAAGCTATGGTGTTGAAGAAAAACTGAAATTCTACTCTTCAATGTGTGTTTGTGCAGTATAGCAGATAGCTTCTCTCTGGAATTTGCTTAATCTTGATGTTCTGTTTAATTTGGAGTTAAGAATTTACCCAAGTGAATTGAATACTTGGGATAGTGCAGTATATACTGTTAGGGAGCCTATACACATGCAGTAAGGCTGCTCCAATGCACTGTAATTACAGCATGTTGAAGCAGACTCTATTTACAAAAGAAAAAAAAAGTTTGACATTGATTATCAAGTCTGCTGGAGCATGGTAATCACCGTGCTCCAGTAGACTCCAATGTCTTGTGTATCAGTGTCCCTGTGCTGAAAAATGGCGGGGGGGGGATTTTTATTAAAACTCATTTAATGAGCTTTAGTTTAAGCACCCCTACCACCATTTTTCAGTGTGGGGATGCTGATACACAAGATGCTCTGGGCGCTTTAATTAGAATGATGCTTGAAGCTGGTTAATTAAAGCGCCCCCTCTCCCCCAACTCCTGGAGCACGTGTGTAAATGCCCTTAGCGCACATGATTAGTGAAATAACCAGTCATTTATGCAGTATGCAGTTTTGCACTACTGCATTATTTGTATTGCTTTGCTTTGAAAGAACGTAACAGAACACAATAAATAAAGATGCTAAATGCTCAAAATAAGAATTGAAATATTTTTAATGTTGAAGGTAGCTGACTGTTGTACAGTATTAACATTTTGCTTTGGAACACTTAAAGGAAATACTTTATTACATTATTTTAACCCATACTTTGTAGTTATGCTTTCAATCCATGCCCACAAATGGGTCATTCACCTTTTATAGCAGGAGTCCTATCTTAAAAGATCCGTTTCAAGATATCTTTCCTATTTAGTCAGAACCCTTAATGTCAGCTGTATCCCTTAACGCCATCTAACTGCTCTTCAGGTCAAGAAAAATGTTTTTGAATAAAGAGTAAATAAATTGGAGTAGGTAATCATCCTACTTTAACGTAGTCACAATATACTGTTGTTTTTTTCTTGGATGCAGCATGCCCCCTAAGACATGCACCTTCTTTTTGGGAAGGCAGAATGAAGAACAAAAAAGACTTCTTCCTAAGTTATGGCTGCACAGAATAGGGAGAGAGCCTAATGTCTAGTTGACTGGCCTTCCCTTTCTTGCTTAAATAAAAACTGAATCCCTAGCTGCTGTTAAAGACGGGTCTCCATATGTAGATCTATAATTTTGAACAGAGTTAAAAGTGTCCCGGGATGTGAAATAAGAGAAGAGGCACCAAGAGGGGCTAGCATACAGCAAAATTGCCCTAAGAGAAGTTAGCTTGATTAGCAGAATGTCAAGACTATTAAAAAGGAGAGACTATCATTAACAGCTGTACAGTGAAGAACAACAAGCCATTAAGTGAATCGACTCCCTCAGCTACTTGAATAGTAATGTCACTGCTGCTGCACTGTGGAGCAGGAATTAAAGTAGGATGCTTTTATACTGTAGGAAGAATCAACTTCCCTGCTTAAGATGCACCCCTGCTTTTGGGCGGAGGCTATATTTTGGGGAAAAGGGTATGTGTGGTATGCAAGTAAATATAGTACCATCATTCTATTTAAAATGAGCTAGGCTCTATGAAGATATTCATCTGCTTGAAAATGATCTTGCTCCCTCCTGTTTTACAGTGGTGGCTGAACACTTACTGGGAAGACCAGTCAACTGAAGCTGGAGCCTGATGGATAGTGGGAGGGGAAGAGTTAGGGGCTTTTTTTTTTTTTTTTTGCTTACACATGTTCCACGTATCTGTATCTGCTATTTAATACAATAAACCCCTATTTTGGATTTTAAAAAAAGCTTGATATCTTATTTGTTCTTGCTTCAGAAGCACTGTACTTTTATCTCTTTTTACTACAGTACATCATTGCTATGCCCCAAGTTGAGTGAATAAGTCTGAATGGGCTTTCTTGGCTTTTTCCTTTTAGCAGTACAACATAGCTTTACATAACACTGCTCTTGGCCCACCAAGAGCATGGTGGTGTTCTACTACATTTTTAGGTTTTTATCCTGCTCTACTTGGGTTCACTTAAACAAATTAGGTAACTTTCATTGTTTTTCCTATATTACAACTCCTGAAACTTGGAATAAAAAAAATCCACAAGTAGGAATTTGCCTATGTTATGTGCTGCCACTAGTACAAAGCAAAGTGAAAGACTTTTTAATCTTTAATTTAGATTAATGTGATAATAAATGGATTATTTATCTGAAATTCTACTTGTCCCTTTAAACAAAAATAAATATGTATTTTACAGATTATAATTTATGTGAAGGCACTTCAGATTTGGATTCTAATGCCATAGGCTTTATACTGAATCTGTAAGAGGGCGCAACTTTCCACCAACTAAATTTGCTTTGCAATTTTCAAATGCAGGTTTAAAATATATTGTTCACCTTTTAAATGACTGTTATGCATTTCTGCACTAATTTACATAAGCAAATGAAATAGTTGGTCAGTCAGTGTCTCCAAACCCACTTTAAAAAAATAACTAAAAACGACTTAGTTAAAAAAATTATTTGGTTTTAAAAACATTGAATTAATTTTTCTTCAGAGGAATAATGACAATCTACATTAATGTATTTCTGAGAATTAGACCAATCTTTTTTATTACTAGCACCATTATGGAATATTAACCTTCTATTAAATTCTTAATAGTACTCAATACTGGGAAGTAGTAATTCATTTTAATACCAGCATTGACACCTAAAGAAATAGTGAAATGAATGCATATTTCTAAACTAATTTCAGCTGTAGCAGGTATTAGAATTATTGCTGTTCTTTAAAATCTGCAATTAGCTTCTAAGGCTGCTTGCAAACGTTTAAAAACAAAAACGCTTTAACTGGAGTAACTAATGCACACACTGACCCAGCTCCACAGTGTCTGTATAGATTGGGTGCTTCAGCAGGGCTTTTTGGCGTTTCATCTAAGGTGGAGTCAACTAGCTATTAGATAAAAGCACCAAAAAAGGCCCCACCAAAGCACCCGAGCTATACACATATTGGGCAAGCTGGGTCCAACTAATGCCTCTTCTGGGCATGTGCTGGGCTCAGTGTGGGAGTGCACCAAGCTTAAAATGAAATGCCTTTTTTGGGGGAGGGAAGTTGGGTGGTTGGTTGTTTGTTTGTTTTTTTTAAACATCTGCAAGCAGCCTAAGTTCCTAAACAATAAGGCACAAAATCAACTGGTCACTGCCACACTGTAAAGTTTCACTCCTATAAAAGTACAATAGTAAATATTTGTATGGCACTATTAAAATGTGAATCAAAGCCACAAATAAAATATCTCGGTAGAATATTTTAACTATTAAATTACTATTTCACTGCTGACCACAGTGACTTTTGAAACTGCTGTTTCCAGACAACTTACATTAGTAGTAATCAATATAGGAAAATTACAAAGAGTAAAGAGTTGAGCAATCTTAAATGCCTATTACTGCATATTGACTATGCTGGTTTAGTAGGTGCTCATGTACTATAAATACATATGTGGAACTGTTACTACCCTTGGTTTGATGTCTTGAAGATCTTTCAGTCTTTCCCCCTCTAAACCCCCAAATCTTGCTTTTAAGTAGAATCTACCCCTTCAAGAATAATCCTTCCGTGCCTGCAGATGAGTGCAGTTTTCCAAAAAATGTAGTCTTTGATCAAATGAAAAATGTGGCATTTGCTTAATTATAAGCATTTGGCTCACTTTTGACTGCCATTGTCCACAGCAAAGGCTTGTCAGTTTCGATGGTCACGATTCCCGAGTTGTCGTATGCATTTGAAGTGCTGACGAGCGTTCCAAACTTTAGCAGCTGGTTAGCTGTAAAAAAGGGGGAGAAAAGATCCAAAAACTTTACAGCGACTTTCTTCAAAAACAACTTCCCACCCCATACCCCCTGCAACAGCAAGAAAACTACTTTTTCATCTAATGAGCATTGGTTTCTGTAAACTTCATAGTAAAATACAGTGCAGCTTTTATACAATCTGTGCAACCAAACAGGAATGATTCAGCTGAAAAAGAGTAAGGCAGATTAAAAAAAATTAGCCAGTTTAGATGTTGAGTTGAAGTAGTGAAGGTTAAAATCGAACCTGTAAAAACTGGAAACTTATTCAAGCTAGAAAACTATGGGGACTCTCAGCTTTCCTTATGAGGAAGTATGCATATTTACCTTGTATTCACCAGAAACTGTTCAATGCAGAAACAGAAAGGAAATGTGGGGTCCATCTGCAAAGCCACCCTGTATACTGTAATTACTGTTTGTGTCCATGCAGTGTGTAAGTGTGGAGCAGAGGGGCTGAAAAACCTTGTTTATGAGACAAAAAAACTGTTCAAGCCAGGACTTTTCTGCAGTCCTGTGTGATCCTGTCTTGTTTCCTATAACTGCTATAGTCCAGGGGCCCTTAAAGCCATGGCATCCAGCTCACGAAGCTTCCCATGGTCAGAAAATTTGGCAGCAGGGGAGCAGTGGCCATCCATACTGCCACCTATCCCCAGCTTCCAAATTTTCAAGCCCCGCACAGCCAGGTTAGGCCCTCACTCTACACACTGGGAAGACTGGGCACCACCCATCAGGCAAAAAGTTTGGGCACTACCACTATAGTTTGTGTGTCTGCATCCGATGAAGTAAAAGCTGCTCTGAATAATTTTGTAAGGTATCACTGCCCACCTTCTGTTTGACTTCAGGCTAATGTCTAAACAACCACCTCTGTGCTTACACTAGGAAACTGCCTGAGGTTGAGTTCACAAATGAGCACTGTTAGCAATTAATTTACCATAGCTTAGGTCTGAATTTGCAAAAAGTATTCAGCAAGTGTCCAGTCTGACCTATTTAATGATATGCTATTGATATTTCAATGTTTTTTTTTAACAGCCATTTTTCACCAGTGCAGAATTTGTAGAAGACTGTGCCAGAGTGAATGACTGATGATTTGAATAATTTCAAAATCAGAGCATAGATCAAGTTACTTGCCCCATAAAGGCTTGACCTTAGAGCAAATACCTCAGGTTCTAGGGCCGATAGTAGGTGGGGATGCCCCTTTCTGTACCACAATTAAGTTGAGTTGCCCAGGCATTTAAATTAGCACTAAGGACGCCCCAGAGGGGCTGCTATATTAGAAAAAGCAGATGCAGCCCTTTAGCTGGTGAATGAATAGTGCAGCAGCTGAAACATTGGGCATCAGCGATGGGTCAGTACACCACAACCTCAGCTGGAGGCTTGGACATGAGAAAGGTTGTTAGCAAGATGAGTAGCCAGCATCATAAAGAGCCACTTGACATTTCTGGCTGTTGAGGTACAGAAAAAGTTGCTCAAATGAAGAGGATGTCCCTGCTACAGATCTAGTCCCACCTCCCCGCCATGGTAACTAAATAATTCTTGAAGTAAAATGTACAACTGATTTAAGGGGACTCCTATTTATACAGAATGACTCTCACCTTTACTACAGTAAAAGTCAGTTTTAAAGCAGATACCAGTAACTGACACGTGAGATTTTATTTTGAAATAAAATTTAAAATGTGAGATAAGAATAGATGACAACTCTTTTGACTTAGAGAGCAAAGGCAAAGGTAGAATTTAACTTCAGCTTGCTCAAAACCCATGTTTATAAATTTCTATATTATATATACAAAACAGCGTTTTCCTCAAAGCCATTTGAATTGGAGGAAGTAATTTCCATGAATAAAAATCTTTTGGCCTGTAGCAAGGGATAAAGTAGGTATAGGGAACATTTCAGCTAGTCTTGAAGCAAAACCTTGGGTGGAAGAAAACAGCTGTTTTACCAATGCATAGGAACAATTTAGGAAGGAAAATTATGTCCTCCATTATCTCAACAGTGAACCATTTACTGCCATTTTGATTTGATGCTATTACACGTGTCCTGGTATGTAGCAACAGTAAGCAATGAACTGGTGCTCAGGTAACACTTCAAAGTACAAATGCATAAAGTAGCAATACCTGTCCAATACCACAAGGGAATCTATTTTGATAAACCAATCAAGCTATGTTAAGAGGGATGGCCTTGACCTTTCTAGTTTTACTTATTCATGAATTCACCTATATGAACATCTCTTTGGTGACTGCTTTACAAAGGGTCTGGGATAAGAGGATACACCATAGTAGTCCAATGAAACAGAAAGTGGAGTTAAAGGTAGACAGACTGGCCAAATTCTTATTTAAGTCATTACAATGTGGCATTTTTACCATCATTTTTAAAATAAGCGTCGACTTAACAGTTTATCATGTCATCTCCTGCTACTGGTGAAACAGATTTCTGCAACTCACACTGGATATCAAAAAAATCTCTCTGTGATTAACCAACTTTTTCTTTATTTGCAAATAATATTAGGAAAGTAACATTTTGAGTTTCTAATATAACTGCAGCTCAAAAATTAGAACAGGATAGGCTTTCTCCATGTGAAGGTCCAGGCCTTTCTCTCTAGAACAAAACTTTCATTGAGAAAAGCAGTATCTTAGAGTTACTTGCAGTGAGAAAGCACACCACCTGAGAATTTTAATGCCTGGACACTGGAAAAGTTTTAGAGCATTAAGCCACAGATCATTAGCTGCTTCCATAATGGCTCAGAGCATGAATGCCAAAATTATCCTTAATTTACATTAGCTTGTGCAGTCTGTGTTATTTGGACAATTCCTTTACAAACCAAAGTAAAGAAACTATTAATAGGATGCACTTATTTTATCCGTCACCGCACCACTCACTGATGAATTAAATAAGCACAAGGTCCACAAACCACTGAGAAAGTATATTAACACAGGAGGATACAAGTAAACGCTGTTATGTGCAGGGAGTAGTGAAACCCTGGATTTGATCTCTAAACCCTGGCAACTCATGCAGCAAAAATGCATCAGTTCTGCTGGATCTGAAGCAGGAGGCCTCTGGATTTGCAATTAAATGGCCCAATGCAAATGAAAAAAAAAACTTTGGCATTCTGTGAGAATGAAGCGTGGAAAGTTACATATATCAAGTAACCAGTGGGCTGCTTTATTTGTTGCCCAAGGCCCAAACGAAACTAAACTTCCAACTGCAGAGATGAATGTGGACTGGGAGATTCATGTATATTCATTGATTCCTGACTGTCTGTAAGACTATCTCCCCCCCTCCCCGAAGTCATGTATCCTACAGAAGTCGATACATGCCTAAGGCAATAGCAATACTCCTGCCTATGTGCAAGAGGAGGAATAGATAAGAACTCAGCCCAGATTTAGAATGCATTTTTAAACTAAATCCTTCCCCAACAATTTCTACCCCACTTAAATTACTGGTGAGTGACTAAAAGGCTTTATCCTCCATCAGGATGGATAGTCTTGAAGGCACACAGACACTTAAAAATCCTTTGTGTCTCTTCAAATGTCTAAACAAAGAACTTGAGGGCCTTCCTAATTCTTTGTCCTTCATCCCAACTGCCAGACAGCAATGTAGGAATTTAATATGGAAAAAAAATCCTACTGTACTAGATCGAGTCCATATCCCAAAATTCATGTTCTAGTTCTGAGGGCTGTTTCAGATATAACATGGATGGTATGGATGCTCTTAAATAAAAGCTAGGAAGAATAGTGTTTAACCCTGGCCCTGGGGAAGGAGATAGTGCATACTGACCATTACATACCCGTAAGGGAGAAAGCTTGGAATAGACTCAGAAGACCTGGGGTTTATTCCTATTTCTGCCACTAGCCTTCCCAGTGACTGTGCGCAAATCACTTCACTTTTAAGTGCCTCTATGTCCCCGTCTGTACAATGGGTATACTTATCCCGATCACCTTTGTTAAGCATTTGAGATCTATAAATGCAAGAGTTGGATATAATTACTAGTTACACAGGCCTACAGAGAATGTTCTCTCTTGAACAGGGCTTTTAAGGACTCTGCACGCTTTTTTGCAAGCTTTGCAATTCCTCTTAAAACAAGCTCTGCATTTTTTGAACATTTATGCCAAAACATTCTCTCAAATCACTGTATTGCTCTAAGTTTTTATGATCAAGTTAAACATTTATAAAATATTGTTGGCTGTAGACGCTGTTTATGATCTGAAATGTCATAAAACATTTACACTGCCTTATACAAGTTTAAATTAGTCATCTTAGCACACAGATTGTACATTACAGCTTAAGGGGAAACCCTCCCCCCCACAACTGTATGTTGGTTTAGTCCTGAGCTTCTTCTATATACATCTAGGGGTTTATTACTATTTACTGCAGCTTGCTTGAGACTGTCAAAATGATTCCTATTGTTTAATCTTTGGGGATGATATAAAGTCTAGGTTGAAGGCAGGAATTAGGAAGAACATATCATCTTAACAAAACAAAATCTGAAGCTGTACATCTTCAAACATAAATGTTAACATGCTCTAAACAAAAAAAGTTTTTTTTAAATCAGCCACAAATCCCTCTTGTCCACTAGGGGGAGCCTTCTGTCTTTCTCTGCTAAAGATTTTCTTTTGCAAGGGTTACTTTTTGAACTAAAGTGAAAATGTAAAAGCTATAAAACAACACTTTATTGATTCACACAGTTCAAATAGACAAGTTCAAATTATTTGCTTTCACCCACAGCCAACATTTCAACTAGTGTAATTAAGAAAGCACATTTTTAAATCAGCAAATGAGCAGTAATATATGTGGAGAGATAGGGTTGAGCTAGCAAAGGTAATAGAACTGACATAACTTATTTTTAACTGTTACTTCTGTAAAACAAGCCTATTTCTTTATAATGACTGGGGTAGCACTGCCATGATGCGAGGTTACTACGTCCTCAAAAAATCAGAACGCAGAAGTGGAAAATGCCTAGTAGGTAACGTGTGATCCATTAGCCTGTTGGTGCAATATTGTTTTCCCATACTACTATTTTGAAAACTATGCCATAGTGTGGCCAATATAATTTGAACAGTCCCAAGCAATGTCTCACTACTGATGGCTACCATAATCCTGTTTTCACACCGATGGCTACATTTTCCGTCATTTAGTGTCCTGTTATGTCCTCATCTATTTATAGTTGTGTGGACAGAAGTAATTTTTTCATTAAGGGTTTTGAATTTGTAAACTCATTCCAGTTTGACATTTCAAAATTCTCAGAAAACAGAAGTAAAAAAAGTTTCAGATTAAAATTTGTCATTTTGACAAAACCAATTTTTTCCAGTTACAACCTTTTAATTTTTACCTTCTAATATATAAAATACAAAATAAAAATGTCCTTAAATGGAAAAATACAAAAATGTAATTCCCCAAAATGTCAAAACAACATGTATCAACATCTACTGGAAGAAATTGCTTCTGGTAGAAAAATAGCCCAGGAGCTGGACTGTACAAACGTTCCTCTACCATTATGGCTGGAGAGCTAAGGGGTCTAGAAGTCTGCTTCGTGGGCCACATCTACCCTTCAAGGAGCTCAATACTTGGCAGTATGCCCTCTGCCTGGGAAGGGGGCAGGCTGTCAAGTGACATTTGACAGCTGCTGAAATTAGCTGATTGGCAGGAGGGGGTATTCTCATGTAGTGGGAACCTCCTCTTTTCCTCCCACAGGAGAATGGCCTCCACTCTTTGCACTCTTCTGGGGTGGCCCTGAGGAGTGCAGGAAGCATTTAGCCAATGTAGCAAGACTCCAGCATCCCTGCTGCAGGGCCATGGCAGCCGGCCTCACCCTCACCCCATGCAGGCCAGAAGCAGTACAAGGTGAGCAAGGGCAAAGCTTCTAAGCCTTGCCACCATGGCATGACAGCCTGCCTCACTCCACTTTGCTCCCGGTTGGCTGGACAGCATGGGGGGCAAGGGGAAGCTGGAGGGACTGGGAGCCAGGCTGGGGACAGCCTCCATGCTCCTGGCTATTAGACCCTCCAGTTCCCCCTTGTCCCCTCAGCACTCAGCCGAGTGGTAAGGGCAGTGATTTAAAAGATGGAATGGCCAGGAATGCAGCTTGGCTCCTGACTCTCCCTTGCCACCCTGTCACTGAGCTGAGTAAGGAGACTTTCTCAGAGCCCTGTTCCTGGCTGCTGGCTTTTAAATTGCCCCTGGCTCTTCCCCAAACTGGAGACTTCAGTTTAAGGAAAAGGCAGGGAGCAGTGACTGCTGCTCCTCTCCCCACCGGTTTATAGGAGTGGGACAGCAGCTGCCCCCTATGCTTTTTCAAGATCGAGGGGACTCTAGTCTCGGGAAGGCCAGAAGCCTTTCCCCTGGCTCCACTTCTTGTCTCCAGATAGGGGTTAAGCTACGGGAAAGTGTATAGATGTTCAGTCTCCCAGGAGAAACTCTCAGGAGTGATTTAACCCTGATTGTTGCTAGGTTACTTTTCTCTTGGAGAGGGGCTGCTTTGGCTCCAGAAGAAAAAGACTGAGCATCTCTATTCTTTTGGTTTCTACCAGGAGAACTGATAGAAATCGAATGTCTGTACTTGGCCATCGTTGGAGCTTTCTGCTCCTTTCTATGACACATTTTGCAGTGTTTCAGTTGCAATGGAGCTGCATTTTCCAGTGGATAAGTGCTCCATCTTTTTTTTTCCTGACCAGTTCTGTCCCCATGGGCTACATTGTTTTTCCTATCCCTCCATGTACAAAGGCTTTCCTATCCCTCTTAGTACCAAGAGTCTAGCTGTCCAGACTTCTGAGGAAAGCAATTATAAGTTATGCATTTTTAAACTAAAAATGACCTAAAAAGAGCTATTCCATTAATAATGTTGTGCTTTTAAAGTCTGACGTCTTAGAAACTAGCACAGCTAAAAGCAAATGCGGCATCTATCCTTAGAAAAATGGGGCTTTCTTTACTATCTTTCACTAAAAGATGCAGACCCCTTGTTGTCCTGTACCCTCTAAAGTTTCCATTTACTGCCCTGATGAATCACAACCTGTCACTGGTTCAAAACTGAATGCATCACTCTCAATGCTGAAGGAAGAAAGTTGCTTTAAAATGGTTATTTTACATGACAGGTGTTTGAACCTCAGGGGTCTGGAACATTGAATATTATATACAGAGAAGTATTAGCAGGGATGATGGTAGAGGAAGCGCTCACAGGTGCACAATAAATATAACTGATCACAAGACACTCACTGCTAATTATGTGAATATTTTTTTCTTTGGTGTATTTTGCCTTTGATGACCACACTTTAAGCAATGAAGACCTCATGTGATCTGCCCTAAACTCAGCACTGGCAAGTCATGATCTTACTGAAGATCTCATGATAGCCAGTGTTTTTCTTAAAGCTTCAGGCCTTATAAATTCATATGAGAGGTGTGATACTCTAATTTCATTTAAATAAAAATTTCTAGCCCTTCCCTTACAGTTGCAAGAAAATGTGCAAAAGATAAATAAAATACCACTTAAAGGCTGGGGAAACAGAAGACAAATAAAAACCCCAAACTGATAAAAAATCTTTTTAACACTCTTATATTTAATCTACTTGCACACGGGTTTGAGGCCTGACTCATGGTTTATCAATGTTTTTGATTGGCAGTGCTCTAAATAAGACCTAAATCCTGCTGCCAGACCACCTGCTTCCTATGGCTTGACAGTAATACAGCCTGGAAACTCATTAGCAACTTTAGAGCAATTAAAAAACAGGGGGATTATTTTTATTAAATTATAACCCTCAATTTAGGCTGCTGCCTCAGTGTTTAGGGGTTATAAAAACAGAGACTAATGGATGGATCTTGATATAAAGAGCTTAAAGTCTTAAGGACTATTAATTTTAATAACTGTGGGTATGTATATTTTATTAATACAATCACAAACATTTTGGGTTACTTTCATGATTTCCTGGTGCTATGTGTTGTATTGCTTAGAGATAAAGTTCAGCCTTGTAGCGGAGGCGCTGCTGAGGTTTCTGTACCACTAACATCTTGCTTGTTCCCTCAGACCACTATGTAAGCAGGATTACTTGAAGGATGTATGCACCTCATCCTGGCTCTCTACACCTTCCACTACCACCACATATGGCACAAGCAAACCTTGAAACTAACTTGAACACTATTCTCTATGCACTAGTATCTGCAAATGCGAGAGAAAATAAATGCAGTCTAGGGCCCCACTATACTATTTCACTACAGGATATTAGTGTAATGATGATACATGTACCTCTCCCCACATTAGCAGGAACTACAGCAGTGGTCAATCACCATAGTGTAAATAGAGAAATTAAACTTTGGATGGAAAGAACAAAAAGCCAAATTCATCCCCAATACTTAGGCCCTGATCCTGTAATGGGATGCAACAATATGGAGCATTCTAGAGACCCAATCCTTTCAATGGGACCTCATAAGGATCCAGGACAAAGGGTCTCACTGACAGGTCTAAATATTATGAATGCTGGCCTGAAAGCACTAGGGAACAGAGCAGCCTCACAACAAGAACAGTTCTTATTGTGTTGTCTGTGCCTCCTTTCCTCTCTCCTCTTTCCTTTTCTGTATCCCAATTACTTCCTGAGATATGTGAAGTTACACTTCGCCAGTTTCCATTACTGAAAACAGAAATAGGTGTGAGTGTATAAGCAGTATGGGCCTCTGGTGGCAGGGATATTTGGAATATCAGAAATAATTAATAATTAATTAAAAGCCTTATTAAAATGAATGGAATCCTCTCTCTTTCCCCCCTGGCAAATGTTGCATTAAAAATGATAGCAAATTAAGATCAATAAGTTGAAATACAAGTTAAAGTGAAACATTCAATTACAATTTGGTATCCTATTACAATTCATCTGAAGAGGATTTCCCTGAAGTCATGAGTAAGGAGCAAAAATCTGCATTTAAATGGGGCTATGTTAGTAAAAAATGAGGTTGTGCTTTGTAGGTCTCCACATGCCTGCACAATAGCAGCATTAAGTTTATATTGTTTTTTTTTAAACATAAGCCTGATTCTCCTCTACCCCATGCTGGTTTTACACTAGCCTCACTTAACTGACCTCACTGGAGTTAATTTCAATGTGCAGTGATGTAAATAAGGGTAAGCATCAAGCTTTTGCTCTCAATGCACTGAGAACTGCAAAGCTGGGAGTCCCCAAAATGCTAAATAAAGCATTGGCTGGAATTACCAGCACTGATCCATTACTCAGGCTAAGAGAAGAGGACTTGCTGTTTCTGTCCAAAGAAAAAACTGTTCTCTCTCAGCTTAAAACATAGTGGTATATTCTGTGTCCACTCTTGGCTAATGGGAGCTTTGACAATGTAAGGAGGACTATACCATGCCATTTTTGGAATATGCTACCCCCACTTTTTGGAACAATGATTTTGTGAACTTGTTCAGATACTTGTTCACAATTGCTGTTCAAACTCATGATTCAGCATCCATGAGCTTACTGACATTAGGGTTATTATAGATCTGGGTTTTCCTGGACAAGTCCTCTTTTTGAATCTTTCAATCTCCATCTGGGTGGTATTTTGAAATCTGAACAAAAATTCAGGATTTGACTCTGCTCTGCTGATGGGAGCAGGGGGAGGGCAATTGGAGGCAGGGGGCACCATCTGCGAGTGCATGCGTACACACATGTGGCTGGCATGCAGCCAGGCAGGGTGGTGGAAACAGCCTCGGCAGCTGGATAGAGGTAAGTCTATGGGAAGCAGGGGTTGGAGGGCCAGAGCTTGGGGACTGTCCAGAGTGTGTGTGTACATGTGTGGTAGGGACGTGTGTAGGGGATGGGTGTGTGACGTGGGGTGGGTGCCTGGCAGCACTGGGGGAAGCTGTTTGGGTGCCAGGGTTGTGGCTAGGGCAGGAAGGGTGGTGGGGGGGGAAGCTCTGACCCTCCAGTGGGGGAAGGGGGTAGAGGAGAGCTCCGTGGCTGGGCTGGCGGCACAGAGGCCGGCATCTGTGCTTGCAAGGGTGGAATGGCCAGGAGACGCTGCCCAGCACTTGCTAAGGCGCTAGAACCCCAGGCCAGGTGGGGGATGCCACAGGCCTCCCTTCCTCTTCCCTCCCATCCACACCGGGGCTGGACTTACTCTGCCATCACCTGCATGAATTGGAGTCACCATGCTCTGGCCTGGTCAGGATGGGGGCAGCATGGGGCCCCCTCTGGCAGGGCTGGAGCAAGCAAGGGGTTGTGGGTTGGGAGTGAGAGGCATTGGCAGGGCTGCGGGGACTGTGGCTTGGGAGTCAGGGCATGGGGGAGTGGGGGGCTTGTGCGTCAGGAGTGAGGCTCAGCAGCAGGGATGGGTGGCTGTGGGTTGGGATTGAGGGTCACCAGCATAGCCTTGGGAGGTTGAGGGATTGCGGGTTGGGAGTGAGGAGCACCGGTAGGGCATGGGGCTGTGGGTTGGGGAGTGAGGTGTCCCCCTGACAGGTGTCCTCTTTTGAAACTAGAAATATGGTAACCCTATTCATGGGCCATATCAGGCAAACTATGCGCTACCAGGCCATGTGCTGTGTAGATATCTCCCCTGTGTGGACACCTCCCTACTGCTGCACCACGTGGGTGTATTCCCATGATTCCCCCCCTCACTGCTGCAACAGGTGACCTTGTGGTGGACATCCTCCATTGCTGTCCTGGGTAGGTGTGATCTCCCCTTTCCCTGATTTCCAGCTCCCCTAACTACACATAGCCCAGACTCACCTGCAGCTCCCTGTCCTGTCCTGCTGCACCCCATCCCCTGGGCCAAAGACAGGAAGCAGCAGCTGGAGGAAGGAGGGGGAGCCTGGGAAATCCGCTGCTGTCTCAGCTGGAATGATTGGGGCAGCAGTGGCCAGGTAAGAGAACAAGGGCTGCAACTTCACCCCTGGCACGTGGCCAGTGGGCTACTAGTTGGACAGCCCTGACATGGGCTTTATCTACACTTGCATTGCTCAAAGCATGGGATGAAAGATTTCTCAGAGGGAGAAAGGGCAGCTTGCCCCCTTCTCCCCTCAGAGTTTCAGCTTCCATTTAAAAAAAAATGTAAATCTCTATTGTTACAGATGCAAACAAAGCCTTGAAGAGGTAGGTGATCAAACTATGCTACTGGCACAGCAATGTTTGCCTAAGTTTCAGAGAGCCTGCAACAATAGCTGTGAAGCCTGAATTACTCTGTACATCTCAACAGAAGATAACCCAGATACTTCAAATAACTTTCTATGTCCACATTAACTGTTTCATTACTTAACACATGTAAGGAAGAGAGGAAATATTCTCCTATGAAGATCTACACAATGTACCCCGAATGACCATTCATGTTAGGTAAGCCTTTAACAGTCCAAAAGAAACTTTGAAAACAGTCGGCAAAAGTGATCTATATTATGTTTCTTTTCTTTCACCAAAGAATTTCCAAAATTGCTGCCACTGGTGGTATTAGTGTAGCTGACACTTCCATTACAGGTGGTGTGAGCTGTTTACAACAGGTTTCAATGACATTTTGATAAAAATGCTGGCAATACATGGAGGATCTTTTACACCAGGACACCCACAGTTCCATCAATAGTAGCAAAAATTACTAAATGTAGCAGAGTTTTGCCAAAAACACTTTTGAATGTCTTGAGTCTCTCCAGCCACTGATCTAGCATCACTACTAGTGACTAGAACAGCCATGGTAATGTAATTGCTGTATCATCTCAATCTGATTAGTGATGCATAGGTAACCTGATGATAAGAAATCTCCTTCCCCGTCTACAATAAAGCTTGCCTGTTCTCAGCTGGTGGAGCTATACTGAAAGATCACTTGTTCTATAAATATGGCTGCAAATTTATTTGCAAAATCTAGTTTAGCCAGTAAGGAACAGGGCTCTTGGCTTGATTTCTGACATTTGCCAGGAGCCTAAATAATATTTGTAAAATGACTTGCAAACATGAAGGGCTGATCAAGAGACGAACATTGTTGCTATTGCTTGTATCTGAACATCTTTATTAATGACCTGGATGAGGGAGTGAAAAGTGTAATGATTAAGTTTGCAGATGATATCAAGCTGTGGGGACAAGCGGGTACACTGGAGGACAGGTCAAGAATTCAGGAAGACCTTGACAGGCTGGCCCTATGAGCTCAACAAAACCATGTGAGGTTCAAAAGGGACAAATGCCAGGTCTTTCATCTGGGTAGGAAGAACTCTCATCATATCTATACAGTGGGTGGTGGTCCACCGGCTGGCACTGCATCCGAAAGGGATCTGGGGTGACAACTGACCAGAGGATGAATATGAGCTGCCAGTGTGATGAAGTCGCCAACAGAGCAAATAGAACTCGCATGCATCAGCAGATGTGTCGCCAATAGATGCAGAGAGGTGCTCCTCCCCCTCTGTTCTGCATTAGTGAGGCCACAGCTGGAGTACTGTGTCCAGTTCTGGGCACCGCACTTCAAGAAGGATGTGGGCAAGCTCAAAAGGGTGCGAAGAAGGACCACCCACATGATCAAAGGCTTGGGGGACAAGCCCTATGAGGAGAGACTTTGGGATCTAGGTTTGTTCACTGTTCAGCCTGAGCAAAAGAAGGCTGAGAGGTGACTCGATAGCCACCTACAAATATGTCAAGGGAAAACACCAGGATCTAGGACAACAACTTTTCAGACCCCCCCCGCCGCAGGAAGATGTGGAACAATGGACACAAGCTAGTTGAGGAAAAGTTTCAGCTGAACATAAGGAAAAACTTCTTTTCTGTCTGGGTAACTAGAATCTGGAATACACTTCCAGCAGCAGTGGTGCAGTTGCCATCTCTGGCAGTCTTTAAGAGAAGGCTGGACAAATACCTTGCTGAGCTCATTTGAGCCCAATTACCTTCTTCCCATGGCAGGGCACCAGACTCTGATGATCTTACAGGTCCCTTCTGGTCCTTCTTTCTATGCTTCTATCTGGGAAGCAGCCTGGAAATGCCACACAGCTTCAGCCTGACAGTTCCTTGTCAGTCACCTAATGTGGGGAACTCATGTATAATGCCAGACAAAGTAATTTGCCACCAAATTTGGCATTCCTCAAACCTGTGTTGTGGAGGTGGATAATCCTGGTCTCTGGAGAGAAGAAGGATGTTGTACAAATTTCCTAACAATGCATGTCACCCTCAGATGCATATTTAGGAATGTAAGTTTGGCATGTGAGCCATGAAGACAAGATTTCAAAATGTCTCCAATAATACAAGTCTCTAAGGAATTTGCAATGTACCATTTCTTCCTGTGTCTAATGAATGTTGCTGCAGCAAAAAAACCCCACTCCTTATGACAAGCCAAATTAGGCCTGTGGGCAAAATGTGTGTGTTTCACAGCAACTCTCCACAGAACTTGAGAGAGATGCAATCCTGCTCATCTGCCAAGTGCAGGAAAGCTTCTCAAATGCTCTTACTATGCAATGGTTTTGGACACTGACTGCATAGGCAGTGCTGCCCCTCACCAGAAAAGGGGAGTCCCCATTCAAGGCCTCTCCGAAGTCTGCACCATCATGCACTGGAATCACCTCTCATCTGCTATAGTTTGGGCCTCCTTGACTTATGGAAAAAGTAGAATTTGCCAAAAATGGACCACCCTGCAGTTAGCTTGTTCCGCCTCACATCTGATGGCAGGCTGCACACATTGCTTACAATCATCTCCAACTCATAACCAATCGTAACAATCATAACCAATATCCTACTCTGACGCATAAGGAGTTCATCTGTCACTCTGGGTTATTGTACAAATATGATTCATGCCTGCGCTGAAAGGAATCAGCTATGCTTCAGATCCCATGGTGTTTTGGAGAAGCAGGAGGCATAACACCTAAATGACAGCAGCTCAAACCATGGCTAGGAGAAGAAAGCTAGAGCATTTCAACAGCAGTGGTTTGAAGCAAGCTTACTCTCAGTTCTGGAAAGAAAGAAAGAAATCCTCAAGCTGCAGATTATAAATCAGCCTCCAGCCAATGTTGGATAGGATGAAGCTTTTCCTAAAGGTTGTTTTTCCCTAATTGCCTACTTCAGGGTTTCTTGCTCTGACATCTGGCTGCTGTTGGGTGACAGGATGCCAGACTAGGCAGATCACTGGTCTGGGCCAGTATGGCAACCGGCATTTCCAATGCTGCTCTGGGTGTGAGGGAGAATGCAGTTGGGAGTTGAAGCTTATGTTCAGAGTGTAGTGTACACTTTCCTCTTTAAGCACTGGCCCTCTAAGCTCTGGCAAGTGTGTAATAGCCATGTCTCCAACTCATTATCCTTTTGGACTCTGCAATGCTGCTTGCAGTGCTGGCCGGTACACAGTGCACTCAAAGAGCATATGGAGCTGCATCAAGGACAGTGTAGAGCGACCTACCTTACAGTGTTCTTCCATGCATGAATGCTATTTGGCTATCATTGTTTTTATGATAAATAGCAACCTTTGAGTAACTTAAATGTTACCATGAACATTTCAATTGTGCAGGCTTTAAGAGCCCATTGGGCCAGTTTCTACCTGAATTTTACGAAAACATGGAAAATGTTACGAGCAAATTTAAAGACCAAACCATACCACGCATCCTTATGCACAAAAAAACATCATCGATAAAGCCCACTGTGCTTTTATCTAAACTGTTTTGGTGGAATCGTGTAATTATTCCAATTTTTAAAAAAATGTACTTATCCGCTACTGACAGCTCACAACATGCACGCTCATCATCTTGCTCTCCCTGACAGCTGAGCTATTTTGAGCACAGGTGACTAACTAATAAGGCCTATTATACTTCTAACAGAGATGCGATCCCATTTATTTTTATCTTTCTTAGCAGCAGTTTTTCATTGTCCTTGCATTTGGGGAGCATGCTTTTGAAAAGCCTCCAAAATTTACCTATTTCATCCTTTCCATCTATGTGTTACTGAATTTTAGCTTGCTCCACTTTCTGCAGAAAAACAATTAAACATGGATAATGACACCCCTAGGACGAGGCAGAGCCAATTATTTCTGTTGCAAAATGTGCCCCTACATTTGCACATGAACATGCAAGCTTTTTAACTTTATTGCTTTGTCCTTCTACTGAACAAATAATAGTGTTATTAACACATGGTATGTATCTAGTGCCTATGCTATTTCAATTATAGAGCCATCACTAATGTGCTGTTTCTTTACAAAACTCAGAGCTGCAAAATACAGCGAACCTGCATAGATCATTTGCAGTCACAGAGCTGCAATTTCTGCACGAGTGCTCTGTAGGAACTCAGCACAGTATCTATGAGCTTCCACAAAATACAGCAAGGAATATGCCAAGCTTTGAGCAGTCATGCCAAGGAACACCAAGTGCCTGCTCCTGCAATTCAGAAACCCATAACTTCCAGTGAAGTCAGTGCTAACATTTCCAGAAGGACACATTACAGGGCTCTCTAACTACTGAGCTAAGTAAGGGTGGCAGGGCTGTGCAGTACTACATTTTAGCTTTAAAAAAAAAAAAAAAGAGTCAGTGGAGGGAGCAGGTGTTCTGCATGTCTCAGAATATGGTGTATTGTATGACGTAGTATAACTGTTTGGGTAGCAACCAGGGCACCTGGCCTGTGCACTGGCTTAGGGAGAGAGCATTCTCCCATTCTGTGGGCCCAGCTGCCACCTGGTTGCAGCTGCTACCCCTGAGTGCATCTACATTGGTGGCAGGAAATTATTTTGGGTAGAGGGCCGCTTAACAAGGTTTGACGAGCTTTTGAGGGCCACATGGGTAGCTCTGCCCCTTCACAGTTGCTCCACCTCTTGGTCGCTATCTTGGGACTTAAAGTCCTACTCCTAACCCCTGACCTTTTCCACTGGAAGTCCCTCCCCTTGGCACCCAGAAATACTCCTTTTAGGAGGGAGGGGTTACCATCTTTGATTCAGATAAAAACAAATTGTATACTAGAAGTCAACCACTTACTACAACATATTTTAATTTTATTTAAAAATATATTTTTGTCGTGATTTGTGTTTGCGTAGTCTATATAAAGGTGATTGCATAATAACTCAAAAATAAATTATTACTCTCGTATATTGTGTTGGTGGGTGCGGCTGTGCGTGTGTATGGTGGGGTGCGGGGGTTATGAGGGGGTGTGGCTATGTGTGTGGGGGCATAGGGTATGTTCGGGGTTGTGTATATGTGGGGGATTGTGGAGACAGGGTGTGGGTGTGTGGCATTTGTGGGGTATGGGGAAGGGTGGGGGGTGTGGGGACCCTCTCCATGCTTCCTGTTTGGCACAGCAGCAGGTGGGGGTGCTCGGGGCACTTGTGCCCAGCAGGCTATGGCTCCGGCCAGCGCTGCACATCGTGGTGAGAGGCACAGCCCCACTGGGCCATCTTTATTGCTGGCACTCCCCATCACACATGGGAAGTCCCATGCATTGGAGCCAGCTGCCTTCCCCACCTCCTGCGTGGCAATGGCAAAGGCAGCTGGCTCCAGTGTGTGGGGCTTCCCTCCCATGCTGCATGAGTGCGAGGGCTGCATGGCGGGGAGCACCGGTGACAAGATGGCCCAGCAGGGGCTGCGCCCTTTGCTGCGATGTGCAGTGCTGGCTGGAGCCATGCCCCGCTGGGCACCAGCACCAGGCACGAGTGTCCCGAGTGCCCCTGCCTGCTGCTGCTGCTGCTTCTGCCTGCTGGGGCTGTGCAACATGGAGGGGGTGTGGGGCTCCCCACACTTCCCTACCCCACCTCACACCCACACCCTGCCCAACCAAGCTGCCCCCCTAGGTGCAGGCTCCGTGCTGCTGCCAACACTCCCACCCAGTCGTAGATCCACCCCTGCCCTCACTGCTTCTTTACATACTGCCTGGAACAAGTGAGGTGCCGGAGTAGCCAACCAGGCGCCGGTGGCTGAAGCAGCCCCACCTAGAAGCTGCCTGATGACTGGGCCGGGCCGGGCTCTTCCACCCATGAGGGTGGAAGTGAGGCACAGTAGGGCATGTTCGGGGTGTGTGTATACATGGGCAGAAGGGCTGGGTGGGGTACAATTAGTTGGTGGGTGCCATGGTCTGGATGGAAGTGCCTGCCGGGCCAAATCCAGCTTGTGGGCCATATTGTGCTTGCCCCGATCTACACATTCAGTTAGTGTGGTGTGATAAACTCCAGCATTGTTTGCACTGGAGGTAATGGTTCCTGGGCACAGCATTTACATGTACTCCCAACACCGTAGCAGTTTGAGCTGGGGTGCAGCAGCCTTGGGTTGGCAGCAGGTTTGGGCACCCGGCCCTGGGCTCCGGTGATGGTGGGTATCAAAGGGGCTGACTGGGGTATGAGAGTCTACAAAGAGCAGAGCCATGTGGCTAGGTGGCAGGCAGGGGTCTGGCCTCCTGCTGCCTGGGCTGACCCAGCAGTACTATCTTATGGCAGCAAAAATAAGTTTGCTGCAGTCTAATAGCATCACACATGTAGACTGTGACACTTTACACCACAGCAAATTAATCTACTGCCTAATTAAGCACATGTGTGTCATAAACCAATGATTTTAGTGCTTCGGTACAGTGGAATTTTCCCGCCACACTGGAGCTTCTTTGCACGGTAGAATTTCCTGCTGCAAAGAGTAAACTCTGGTGCAAAAAGGTTCCCGCCATTTGTATGTAAATTCGCACCCCATTATTGGCTGATTCTAAATTATTCCTACTTGAC
>NW_005842019.1:158711-159715 GCF_000455745.1 Alligator sinensis | reverse complement strand
AGAACAAAGTTGTCTCTCGGGGAGTTCGGGTGTGTAATGAGCAGCGAGCAGGTTTACTATCGGCCCCCGGAGGAAACACCGACCCTATCCCTAGCGGGGGTGAAGGTGAGGAAGGCGGAAAAGCTGACCCCCCCTCAGGAGTTTGCTCAGTGCACCTGGTACCTGAGGGAAGAAGGGGAACCCACCCCAACGGACTGGTTTAATTGTCCGGCTTTAGTGCCTGGGTCGTGTGGTCATGAACTCCTCGTTCAACTCCGAGAAGACTTGGAGTCCGAGGGTCGCCACCTGGCAAGATGGGGGATAACAAAGTGGAAGAAGGGAAAAATGATAAATGTGTTATTCCGTTCAGTAGCGGGTCTACTACGGGAGAATGCAAACTTAGAGGCTCAGCTATATACAGTGGGCAAGGAGTCACTGGAGCGGACGGTGGAGGACTCCAAACCGGCGTTTAGAAATAGTGCCGGTTGCATGGCTTCGCCGCCAAAAAATGACGCCGAGGGAAACACAAGCCGTCCGGAGAGCCCAGAAAAGGGGGGCGGGGCTTCAGAAAAACAGGCGGAGATCCACCCAGCAAGCCCGCCCCCGGAAGTCACGTCGTTCCCAATGGCCCCGCCTCCTTGCCACGGGGAGGGGGCAATGGGAGGAAAGATGTATCCAGTGTTCCCACCTGATGAATTTAACCCTTTCTCGGTTGCGGCTCACCCAGTAGCACTAATAAAGCATGCTGCAAATGAGGAAGGTACCACACGTACTATCATTACATCTCGCACGCGTACTCGACCAGAGATACAAGAACTCTGTAAGGATTCAAAAATGAAACCTGAGGAAACTCTGGCCATATGACTGGGACGACTGATTGTGGAATTTGCATCCGACATACTAGACCTAGAAGAAGCAAGTGCCTTGACCCGACAAGCGGCGTGGAGTGGAGGACGCGCCACTGATCTGAATGTGGTCTCGGAAAACACACATTGGCCCATTCCTCTCCCGGCGCTCGTGGTGGG
>NW_005842019.1:154743-157032 GCF_000455745.1 Alligator sinensis | reverse complement strand
GAGGAAAAGTCATGCCTACATCCTGTAGATGACATCACATTCCTTGGCACCCGATTCATTGGCTCTATCCGCCGCGGAATCTCACATGATGGTCCTGACATCAACCCATTAAAGAAATCCCTGCCCGTGACTAAAAGACATTTTCAGCAGCTCTTAGGTCACCTAAATTGGTATCAGCACTATGTTAACCCTAGTCATCTAGCACTCCTTACTAAATTACAGCGACAGATCTGTAACAAGTCCTGAAAATCCACGCCTTGGACGGAAGGGGACCAGCAGAATCTGCTTCGCCTGTTAACCGCTGTCAAGAGTACGCAGCTCCACGCAATTAATCTTGGTGAACCACTGATCATAACCCTTGGATTCACCACGAACCACGTGTGGGCTGTTGCGCACAACCCTCGTGATGAATTGGTATACACTGCCCATAAGACTCTTCAAGCAGCACAACATCGGTATGGAGCTATAGGAAAAATCCTCCTAGCTGGACAGCTAGTGGAGCCATTAGCAAGGGGGCACGGGACACTTCGTGCTCCTGTTGCCACGTTGCTGTCCTTGCTAGATGCAGAGAAAGTCGACCCGCATTTTCAGGGGGAACCTAAGACATGGAACACGTTGGTGCTTACCCACCACTACAACTGGTGCTGCTGGAAATTAGAGGACACAAAACCTAGTCCTAGCCCGGAGGATGAGGAAAAGCTCCTAACGTTATATGGAACCTCTGCCCCGGCCTGGATGGCTTCAGATGGGACCTCCCGACACGGTGGAGGCTATGGGTATTATTGTAAGGCTTGCCACGATGTGAAAATATCCTGGGTCCACCCAAATGACACCGCTGCCCAAAAATGTGAGTTGTTGGGATTCTTCAAAGTATTACAACACTGTCTAGTGCACCACGATGACACACTCCCAGTTCCAATTATTGCAATTGACTCACAGTACATTTATAAGATTCTCACTGGTACAGCCCTTCCCAGCGAAAATTTAGGTGAGTGGGAAGACATCTGGAAAACTCTAAATTTACATGATTCCCATTGATTAAACATACCAAGTCACACTGTCCGGATACTGACCCAGTGCACGAGGTCATTGATAAGCTCTTAGAAGACCCACTCCGAACCGACGTAGTTTTGCCTATCACCTCTACCTTCGGTCCTGAAGTAAAGCCATTCCTCGCGTGGCTCCATGAAAACTGGGGTCACCCAGGACCGTGGGTCAGTCATCGACACTGGCGCCAAGCCACTACCGAGGCGACCTCATATGGAGTTCGACGCGATTGGGAAAAGGTAGCACAAGCCTGTGAGGTATGTGCCAAGGAGAAATGCCATCGAACCAAACATCAACTTGAGGCTTTTGACACTTCACAGTTCCAAGCGGGAAAGGTCTGGCAAGTAGATCTGCTTGGGCCCCTCCCGGGGTCTAAACTGCCAAATAAGGGGTTAGTCATTGTTGATCTGGGGACGCATCAGTTACAGGTCATCCCCTTACGAAAGAGCAATGCCACTGCTGTTGTCTCTGCCTTAACTGCTGTATTTGCTGCCTGGCAACCTCCTCATGAAATTCAGTCTGATGGAGGACCCCCTTTCAACTCTAGCGCTCTGGACAGATTCGCTTGTCTTCATAACGTCACATGGCATCTTCATCTGCCATACCACCCGCAATCTAATGGCGTCGTGGAGAGACACATCGGCTTATATAAGGAACAACTTCGTCTCAAGGGAGGAGGGACGTACAAAAATTGGACTAAGTATAATCATGACATCCTCATTTCATTAAACATCTCAAAGCCACTATGGGACGAGACTAATACCAAAAAACCTCTACCTTGGGAACCTAAATTTCAATCAAATGAGTTAGTATGGGTTTCAATACCACACCCTCATCAATCTCATCCACAGGTCTACAAGGGAGTAGTTCAACGGTCGGAACAATATCCTAACACCTATTCTGTCTTATTAGAAGAAAAGCCCGATCGTCCCTCTATTATCGCTCACCACAACTGGATGACTACAGGTCTGATCGTAACAAAGTGGTAATCTGCAGCTGCTCGATCGTTACATTTACCAAGCACCACATCACAGCACCTTCAAGTCGACGCAGCAATGGCCGCCGCAGGGACACCGAGATGGCAAATGTTCGCTGCGTTAGAACTTGTTCTTACACTGCTTCTTTCCCGTTTCTACTGTGGTGCTTTAGTCAAACCAGTTGTTGATCCACACGTAACAGCAGTTTGGGGAAAGAATGTCACATTAAAGTGCATAATTAATATGCACTTGTATAAATGCATTG
>NW_005842019.1:142910-153323 GCF_000455745.1 Alligator sinensis | reverse complement strand
AAATTATTCCTACTTGACGGCTAGTAATTGGCTCGCTAGCCGTATAAAAATCCGCGCGACTTCCGCCCGAGTCGGAGAACTTTGAGCACGCTGCATAGTGACTTAAAAGAATTCCCGACTTGTGGCAGAGCGAATCGATAGCCTGATCAACTATCGATTTTTCTCCCCGTCGCCGAACGCTTATCCCCGATGTACCCTTTCCCTGCATGCCCGGTTCGTTTGTGGACTCACTGGCTCGGGGTTTTGCCAGTTGGAGCAACTTGTTGCAACTACGCAAGCAGCCTTTACAGCCTGCGTCACGGCCACCAGCGGCGTAAGTAAAAGCTATTTTTCCAACCAATACGCTGTCTCGCCTCTCCATCCACCAGCCCGCCTGACGTTCACTTAATTAACCGCGTTTCCCTCGGTTGGTTCTTCCCAGCCGAGACAATGTGTAGATGTACCTCCTGTGTGCCACTGCTGCATACAGCTCTGATGAGACATACTTTTTTCCCCCTTGTTAAAACATTTTTCATTGGGAACCAGAGAAGGAATAAGTGGTTTTTAAAAAGAAGTCATAGGGTTTAGGTTCTGCTCACTTTTTACTCTGGTGTATAAAAACTTGATTCCTTAAGATTAGCTAGTAAAGGCTCCTAACACCTAAAGCTATCAAGTTCTTTCAGCACTGAATAGTGAAATTATCTACTGGTCCCACTATGAAGCCACCATATAGCACTGTGTAACATAATTTATGATGATGATCTTTCAGAAGATGTAACAATATCATGATGTTGCCATATATCTTGCGTGAGATTACAGAAATAATCATCAAAACTTGACTTTACAATAAAATGGAAATTGGTTTAAAACTTTTTTGTTAACTATGCAAAGCAAATGAAACAAAGACTCTGCAAGATGTTTAGTGCCTTCACTTTAATGCAAGTGGACGTGATCAGCACACTGCAGGTCATGACCTCAAATTGGACTCCATAGGAAAGAGGTGGGTATAAAAGTGAATCCGAGAAACATGCACAGAGGCTGGTGCCTCTGCCTTTGGTTGAATAGTATGCATTTTCAGTGTCTACATATACTAGCCTGTGTGGCAAATAAAGCCTGCTCAAGCATTCTTTTTTAAAGTCTGCTCAGATATATTTCAGCAGTAGTGTGTCATTTGAATCCCATAATGCATTTGCAAAATATTATTAAATATTCTCCAGGGACAGAGAGCATTTCTTTTCTCTTTCAGAATGTTTAAGGGCTTATAGGTTTGTGTGCATGTAATTATCAAATAGAGGCAGGAATTCAGCACTACCTAATTAATAAATAGTTATTTCTAAGGCTGAACTTACGTAACAGCTGTCAAAAAGACTGCATATTCCATTTCTGTTTTTGTTTCCCCCCCACAACAAAATGTTCTATGGCTTTTAATAGAGCATGAGTATTTGAGTTAAGACGTATAGATATGGCAGTTAATTACTGAACAAGATTTAATGAGAACCTTGAGATCTACCATGAAAGAACCTGCATAGTGTGGGAAGCCAAAAGAAAGGGAAAGAATTTCATAAATGAGAATAATTTTTTATCTTGTGGTTTGTTTTCATTCTGCCTGATTTCACTGTCACTGGATGCATCTACATGTGAAATTAAGGCAGAGCAATAAATTCCAGTGCAGTTTGCACCAGAGTCAACTGCTCCTGCTGCATCTACACGTGTCCGGGACCATAGCACTTCGAGTTGGGGCAGAATAGCCCAGGGATTGTAGAGGACATGGGGGTCAGCCCTGGGCTCCTGGTGGCACTGTTGGGCAGTGGAGGGGCTGACTGGGGTATGAGGGTACTATAGTGCAGGGATAGGTGGCAGGCAGCCTTTGCACTGTACACCAGCCAGCCCCTTTCACCTTCTACGTGCATGTTGCAGCCTAGTTAAGTACAGAGCTAATTAATTTACTGTGCCCTAATATCGGCACATGTTTAAATGGTTACACCTTACTGCAGAGCTATTAGTCTACTCCGCAGTAAAGTGCACGTGTAGATGCACCCCCTGATTCTGGGAAGAAGTTGTTACTGCAACAATATTCACAAATCATAAATGGGACCCCAAAAGATCATCAGTTAAGATTCTTATGCAATTTCTTGGTTCCAGCAACTATGGCCCTAAGAAGAGCATGAAACGTGATGAGATTGATGATAAAATCAGAAGAGTTGTTAGAACTGCTATTGTGCAACTGAACTGGCCGTTACTAAAATAACTAGTATAAAGGAACCTAAGTAACTGAACTATTAATTCAGTGACAGTGAATTGGTTCAAACAATGTTATTTTTAAGTAAAAGGTATTTTACTGACATCATGTGGTCTGCCCTCTCTCTCTTTCTTCTTTCTCTTTCTTTACCCTAGAAAGTTCACTTTTGTCTTTATTTCCCATAAAAATACAATTTACAGTGACATAGTATAACATATTTTCATTTTTGCTATCTACATATTTCTGCTTTAAAAATTACTGTATGTTATACATTTTAGAAAGGACACATGAATTGTACTGGCATATTGTTTATGAATACACAGTTTACTTTCTATTTTCATATAGCTCATACACATCTTGAATAGTGACTCTTTTCTTAACTTAGTTTTGTTTGGATTCATTTTTCAGATTCTGTCTCAGTCTCAGCAAAACACTGAAGGCTTTTATTTGATGTTTCACTTAACAGAAAATGAAATGATAAACAGGAGATTCATCATGTCTAAGATTGAGCCTAGTTCCGAGTTGCTTGCTGCCTGCTCAAATCCTTCTTTTAGAACACAACTCAATGCTGGAGTCTTTTAACTCAGTTTTGTACTCTGGCAATCTTCAACACAGATTTTCAATAAGAAAACTACCCTTAGTTTCTGTGATCATCTTTAATATGTTCTTTCACTTCCCCTTTTTTTTCTGATTCATTTTGCCCAATGGCCTGGCAATGGCCACCTTTCAATTCAGAAATCTCTCTCAGGCTTACAGCCCTGTTTTCTTTAAGGATTCAGTGGTGCTGGGTGTATATGCTCCTGCTCTCTCTTCCCTAGGGAATAGTATTTAAGCAGGAATAGAACAAGTCCTCTGCCCAGGCTGAGGGGAATTAAAGGCCTCTGCATTAATCATGCAGTACTGTATTAGACACTGACCAGGCCAGGTGATGTAAGCTCTTGACCCTCAAATGCAGAGGCTTAATGCTCCACTAAATAAATGTACTGGTACACTGTGCAGTCAATTACATTAAAGTTTTAACAGTGCAATTGATTATATGTAGTTCAACTTTCAAACATGTTGTTCAAGATGAATTGCAACCGTCACACCATGGTGCAGTGATGTATATCAATAGTCTCCAAAATTTTAGAATATGGAGGACCAGGCATTAGCTTTCAAATTAACCAGAAACCTGGAGAAGAGAAACTTCCCCCTCCATCTCAAAAACTATGCAGGCAATCAGAAGGAAAACAAACTAAAAAGGCAATGCCACAAATTGGGTTATATAGCATGCAGATAATAGACTAAATCAACTACATTACAGCTTGTCTAGACTTCTGCCAATGCCAACTAATTTCTAGCACTTGGGGTTAAAAGAGTATGACAGCTGCAATTGATGAGTGAGGAAATACACTCTCAAAGCATATCTTCTCAGGCTATAGTGAATTCCTGTCGAGTAGATCTGATTTACAGCCTGGGCTGTTTCTCATCTAGCCTGAAATCTCTGTCATTTTCAGTCAAGCTGCTCCTGCATAAACACTTTCTAAAATATCAGAAGGTGGAAAGACAAACATCAATAATTACTGACATTGCCTCTTAGTACTTGTTTTAAATTAAAAAGTGTATAAATATATGTTTATTATTTTGACGTATTGGGTATAGCATCTTCTATGCTGGCCACTGGGTATATGGTCTCCATTTTCCACTCTCTTGGATTTCAGCATTACTTAATATTTAGGACCTACTGCTGTCAAAGTGCTTTACAGATGCTAGTTAATCCACTCATCTTCTTGGGACTCCAAGAAATATTATTTCCATTTACAAGACATGGAAAGTTCTGCTGAAAATGAATTTTTTCTTTCAAAGTTTCTCTCAGCTGAAAAGCCATTTCCAGTTGGTATTACTATAACACCTTGCCCCCTCCAAGCTATAGGCTCTATACACAGCAGCAGCTTAGGAGTTCCTGGCTTCCTAAACTTGTATTGAGCTCAGACCTTTTTCAGCACATCAGAGGGATAAAATTATTACATTGTAAAAAGCTTCTGAATCAAAGCCATGATGAGAAGGATTCTAAAAGCAGTTGTTAAAGATATGGCAGGAATATAAGGGACAGAAACACAACAGTAAAAAAAACAGATGGTGATACAGAATCTTTCCTCTTGACACAGGATACAACAGATGAGGGCCCTTAGTTTAAATTTTTTAAATTTATTTCCAAATACCTTTTAAGTACATCTCCTTGCTTAAAATTAAACACACTATGAAGATATAACTATATATTTTCATACAAATTAAACCAATGATAAAAAGATTTGAGCACATTAAACAGATTTAAGCCCCAGCCGAAAGAGAATAGCACTATCTGGTTTTGTAAGAGCAGTTTTATAGGACTCTATTGCACCTGTCCGTTGATAGCGTTTCAGTTATTTTATAGACAGAGTGAAATTCTTTGCCTCCTGCACCCATTCTTGTCCCTGTAGTGGTGCAAAATGGTGGGCACCAGCAAAGACAATTTAGATAACCAAACTTTAAGAGCCATTTTCTCTCTCTCCAAGGGCACATGAATGCCCCGATTATAAACACAGGAGAGCAGCTAGTCACCCACAGAGGGAGATGCTATTATGCATTTGCTCTCCCCTAGAAAGTAATGGGAATACTCCCAACCAGCACTCCAGCCCCTTGGGCATTTCCCACCCTGGAAAATGGGGGTGGCATTGCCCTCTATGACATGGCATGGCACGGCATGGCATAGGAAGGGTGGCAGGGAACACACTGACATAGACATGGCTCTCCACTCAGGAAGTTTAATGGTACAAGCCCACACAGGTTGCAAACACACATACATTAGTTTATGCTAAGGAGGATGCATAGAGCCAGATGGTTCTCAGGAGCCGGTTAGACACACACAGGTTGAGGATCTTCTGCCTATGGAGCTGCTTAAAAGTAGGGCGCTGCTGAAACTGTCTACTGATGTGCCCAGAGCCAAACAACCCCTATTCTATTACCCTTTGGATACCTAGTGTTTGGCTGGGTTCATCACATTCCCTAACTTATTCACATTGGTTCTGGCCATTCACTGAATCATAGACTAGTATGGCTGGAAGGGACCTCAGGAAGTCATCTAGTTCAACCCCCTGGCCAAGGCAGGATCGTTTCTGATTAAACCATCCCAGCCCAGTTGTTGTCTAACCTGCTCGTAAAAACGTTCCACGACCACTCTATGTAGCCTGTTCCAATGCTTGACCGTCCTTGCGAGATTTCATGACATTCTCCAGTTTGTCAAGGTCATTTTGAATCCTAACCCTGGTGAATGCAGGCCATGTGCCACTTCAGGTACGTGCCTGCACCCATGGCAGGGCTCCTGCTACCATGGACCAACCAGCCCTGGTTCCTGGGCCTTAGGAATCCTTGGCACTGGAGCTGGGGTTCCCCGCCTGTGCCACGGCACCTCCGACCGAGTCGCAGCTCTTGTGTTGCCACTCATTAGGTATGCTGCACTCACTCCAGCCTCCTTCCACCCAGTTCTCCCTTGAGGCTCTCACCCTGCTCCCTAGACTGGTGCCCATCCAGCCACAATCACTTTTGGGGTTCCCTCCCAGCTTCCCGTTCTCTTCTGCCTGGGTATAAAACCTGTTTCTGCTCCCTAGCTGTCTCCCCAGTCTATCCCTAGCCTAACCCTGCTTCCCCTAGATCCTGCTCTAGTCCCTCATCTAGCTCTTCAAGCCAGCCAAGTAATAGGAGAAACCTCTAAGAAACAAGGCAAAAAGCTTAATGACAAATGGCCCGGATAGGCTTGGGCAGAAAGCTCCAGGTTTCTAGAAAAAACTAGAGAGTCTATGAAAGCTTTGTTTTGAGCTGAGAGAGAGAGAGATGAGCCTCAGAGATGGACAGTGATTGGTCAGTATCTTGCACTTCACAAGAGGGAAAAAAATAGATTTTAAATAGACTTAATTCTAGGGGGTTTCATTTTGGTGCATATTAGCAGAGAGGGGAAAAAAAAGCGTAAAATTTCAAAATGACATGCCAAAATTAACAGTCCATGATTGTTTAAATCTCAGTGACAGGCAGGTGAATAAAATATCGGTGTGCTGTTTGTGAATGTTTCCATAAATAGCCATCTGATTCCTGAGCAAAGAAACCTTTAACCTTCAAATGTGGACCTTTAAAGAAGGGCCGAACTCTGCAGGACGTGGTTATTTCAAATAAAGTGCACAGAATAAAAAAATAAAAAGTACTATACCCAGGGGCTTCACAGTAATGCTGTACAATTGGGAGAGATTCACATTTAGACAGGCAGCTGGACTACAAGCAGGGCATTGTTAAACCCATAATTTTTGAGAGCGCGCCAAAAACATAGTTGTAGATTTGCCAGTCAGAGGGGAAGATGACACTTGGGAAATCTGCACAGCTATTGATCTCTTAATTCACTTGATGCAGTTCACTAGCTGACCTCTTTCACCCAAGACAGCCACAGGGAAACTCCCAGCAGGATTTTTCGTTCTCCCTCGTGAATCTCAGACATCAAGTCAGTGGAGGTCGAACACAACATGGTGATGACTTGCTTAATTTGCAGAGAATGGACAATATCATTGACACAGTGCAATGAGCTGTTTCCTTCCTCCACAACCTTGATTAATGGTGTGGAGAGGCGGCCTCTTCTCTGAGACGATAGACAAGATTTTTGCCCAAGGGGATGCCCTATATATAGCTCTGTGCAAGTACATACATAAGAGATTGGCAGCCAGGAGCTGCTCTGGGAGCCTTTGTTATTGTCCAGTTTACTTTTCCCCAAACTCCTCAAACTTGTACAAGCTGACTCACTTGATAGAAGGGACTGCTCTTCTTGATGTAGATGGTGCAAAAGTAATGTGACAATGAGTGACAGCTGGAGGTGTGTGGGGGGGCAGTAAATGTACGTTAACACAATAGGGGGTAGAAGGAAGGAATGAAAAGAAAAAGTCTTTGTTACAGCAGCTCATGTGCACTTCTAGATACAGTCAGGGTAAATTGATGTTTATTCTAATTATTATTATTAAGATCAATTAAGTTGATTTACATTTAGGGTAAGAGAAATAGTTCTCAAATTTTCTCAAATGGAAATTTTATAATAGGGTCAGGAATCTATTTTATAATAGGGTCACGAAATTTTATAATAGGATCAGGAATCTATAGGGTCAGGAATGTACTCCCTTCCCCCACTAACAGACTCTGCAATGAGAATATAACCCTCAAGGCCTAATCCCATCAGCATTAAAATAGGCATAGCACATCACCAGGGCATACATTTGACTGAGGTCAGAGCATGCATTTTAGGTTCTGATTCTCCCAGTGGCGTAACAAGGAGGGTCTGCATCCTGTGCAAACCCTGCAGAAGCACAGGGGTAGAGAAGGGGAGCACGTGGTTCCAAGGACAGGGGTTGAGTGGGATGAGAGCAGTGTCGGGTGCAGGAGTCTTACCCAAAACAGTCCACAGCTGTGCCTGGTGCTGCCACCATGTGCTCTACTTGCTGTGGGTCTGCTCTTGCTGCCAGGATGCAGACTCCAGGGGGGCGCGTGACAATTCTGGTACTTCTCCTTAGTCAGCACCTGGGGCTGGTGTTCCCCATCGCTCACTCCTACTTATATTACTGGATTCTCCTCTCATGCACACTGGAAACCCCATTGTGAATTTTTATTTAATAGGTTATTAAGCTATAATTCAATTAAATATGTTGGTTCGAGGTGCGTCTCATGTCACTTGTGTTTTTGCAAGTACATTACAGCAGCTTTGAAAATAAGAAAGCAGTAATTTTCCCCAATTATTTTTGTATCAAAAATGAAAAAAAAAGAGTACTTTGCAAAACATGCTACTCTAAAACGTGGTGCACTCAAAGCTTTATTCGTTTTGACTTTGGGAACTGCAATATGATAGTAAAGATACATGACATTTCAGTACAGATTTGGCAAATTGCAGTTATCTGAATCATTAATGTGCAAGACTGTGGTATTTGAAAAAAAAAAAGAAAACTAAAACAGAAATGCCATCACAGAATATTACCAGTGGCAAAGCCAGAGACAGTAAAAAGGTAGTAATGGGAAAAAGGGTAATCTGAATACAGACAACAGCTGATTCTTATATTCTGCAATTTCTTTCAAAACAAATAATTTTTACAATGCTAGAGGACATGACCAAAAACATCCCATTGCCCCTGCGGCTATGTCAAATTTTAAGTGCTACAAGCTTTCCATAGGTACTTGACAAGTTAGCATTCAGCCTCAAAGAACACAAAGTATCCCACCCCATACTGGTGAGGTATCCCACCCCATACTGGTGAACAAGTTAAGAGGCTGTGACTTGGATGACTACACAGTCCAGTGGGTGGAGAATTGGCTAGAGGGTCGCACCCAGAGAGTCATGGTGGATGGGTCGGTTTCGACCTGGAAGGGTGTGGGCAGTGGGGTCCCGCAGGGCTCGGGCCTTGGACCGATACTCTTTCATGTCTTCATCAGCGACTTGGACGAGGGAGTGAAGTGTACTCTGTCCAAGTTTGCGGATGACACAAAACTGTGGGGAGAAGTGGACACGCCGGAGGGCAGGGAACAGCTGCAAGCAGACCTGGACAGGTTGGACAAGTGGGCAGAAAACAACAGAATGCAGTTCAACAAGGAGAAATGCGAAGTGCTGCACCTAGGGAGGAAACATATCCAGCATACCTACTGCCTAGGGAATGACCTGCTGGGTGGAATGGAAGCGGAAAGGGATCTTGGAGTCCTAGTGGACTCAAAGATGAACATGAGTCGGCAGTGGGATGAAGCCATCAGAAAAGCTAATGGCGCTTTATCGTGCATCAGCAGATGCATGATGAACAGAGCCAAGGAGGTGATACTTCCCCTCTATCGGGCGCTGGTCAGACCGCAGTTGGAGTACTGCGTGCAATTCTGGGCACCGCGCTTCAAGAGGGATGCGGATAACCTGGAGAGGGTCCAGAGAAGGGCCACTCGTATCGTTAAGGGCTTGCAGGCCAAGCCCTACGAGGAGAGACTAGAGAAACTGGACCTTTTCAGCCTCCGCAAGAGAAGGTTGAGAGGCAACCTTGTGGCTGCCTATAAGTTCATCACGGGGGCACAGAAGGGAATTGGTGAGGTTTTATTCACCAAGGCGCCCCCGGGGGTTACAAGAAATAATGGCCACAAGCTAGCAGAGAGCAGATTTAGATTGGACATTAGGAAGAACTTCTTCACAGTTCGAGTGGCCAAGGTCTGGAATGGGCTCCTAGGGGAGGTGGTGCTCTCCCCTACCCTGGGGGTCTTCAAGAGGAGGTTGGATATGCATCTAGCTGGGGTCATCTAAACCCAGCACTCTTTTCTGCCTATGCAGGGGGTCGGACTCGATAATGTATTGAGGTCCTTTCCGACCCTAACATCTATGAATCTATGAACTCCCTCATTATTAAGGTAATAGAGGTGTATTTTTAAGTACTATACGTGTGTCTGTACATATGTGGGTTATGGACAGACAATGCAATGATACCCACTTAAAGGTGGCTGGAGCCTACCATGCACGAAGGTGTTCTGCTGTAAATGTTTTGTTTGTCTGTTCTATCCCAGACAAGTAAGTTGAAGTTAAACTGTGGTTATTTCGGCAGTTCATTTAGGGACAAACTACTACTTTGGTTTAGCTTCTACTTAACACAGGATACAGCAGACACACAAAAGAGTTACTGCAGGCCAGCATAACATGCATTTCTTGCTCCCCCAGCTACACTTTCAAATTTGGTATAATTCTTCCATCAGCTCACATTCTGCGGCTGTCATGATTAGAGATAACCCAGGAGGGAGTCAGAATGAATATCAAAACTGCCAAATATCTCCCTGCAGGTGCAGAACTTGATTACCCAACACAAAGCAGCTTGGACCGCCCCCAAACAGGACTCAGTAATACTAAAGTTAACATGCAGCTGTGGAGACAATCCAGTGATGCAAACACAGTGTAAAGATGTGGAGGAACCTTTTAGACTGCAGAACACCTGCTGGCCTGTCTACATACCATGCATCAACCAGGAGCTAAGGCTACAGTTCAAACAATAGTATGCATCCAATTCTAGATCCAAATCTGAACAGGGTGACAGGATACAAGAAGAAGACAACACACTAACAAAACCACACAAATTAGATTTAGTGAAGGCCCTATGTAGTAACTCACTCTCACTTCCAGTATAGAAATCATTTAGTCTGCA
>NW_005842019.1:102849-142879 GCF_000455745.1 Alligator sinensis | reverse complement strand
GAATTAAATCCTGGGACTTGGATTAAAATTCTGATGCTCTACCAATTAAGACATGGCTGTTTAACTCATGGCCCATGGGCCTCATACGGCCTGCAAGGCTCACATTTTAAGGTGTTCTGCTTTGAATTATCGCAAATTAAAACACTTTATTTACTAATGGACTAAACAGAGATGTACTTCAGCCCAAATACTGGATCTCAATGCCCTTGAGCTTTTCAGAAGTTTGGATGCAGGGCAAACAGGCAAGTAATTACCAACTCAGTATCTTAATCAAACTTAAAATGTTTCTCCTGGTTTCAAAGCTCTTAGCAGTTCTGTAACTATTTCCTGTCATATGTATGAGAAATGTCTTTCAATCATTAAAACTTTCAAGCCAGTAGAGTGTGACTATTTGTTCATTTTGTGATTTGTTCAATGTGGTTCTGAGAGCAGTAATAGCTTTAGTGTTGAGAAATGAAATAGAAAGAAGCATGTTATGTGGAAGGACTGTGAATAACTTCAGATTTGCAGATAAGGTTAACCTCATAGCACTTGCTTAGGAGGATCTGCAGAGCAAGGGACAAGACAGACCAGAACAGCAGAAAATTTGGACTGCAGATCCATATGTTGAAGCCAAAATATTTGGCAGCGGTGAGACGACATTGTAGCCATGATGGACCAGGAAAAATGAGGGGCAAGGATTTTTGAGGGTGATATCTTCCAACTGTAGAGCTGGAAGGGACACAAGCAAACTTTTGATTACCACATATGGGGAAGGGGATGAAGTAACCAAAAGCTTGTGTATATCCCTCTCAACTGTGCTGTTGGTCCAATAAAAGATATCACCCTCAAAAATCCTTGCCTCTAAAAAAATTATGAAAAATGAAAAACACAAGGAAGAGGTAAAGATAAAAATCAGATGCAAAGAAGCAGAACAATGGGAAAAATAAATATATGGTGGAGGACTGATATTGAGGAATAAGCCTTGTAAGAATGAATCTAACTAGTTCAGAGTGGGCAAAATAAAGCCCGTGTGCCACCAAGCACTTTCATCTGGCCTGCGGTGCCCACCAATGAATTGCATCCCGCCCAGCCCTTCTGCCCATGAGGGTGGGAGCGAGGTGCCCACACACCCCAAATATACCTTATTGTGCCTCAGTCCCACCCTCAGGGGATGGAAAGACTCAGCCCGGCCAGCATGCAGCTTCAGGGCGGGGGTGCTGCTGAAGCCCCTGGGGACCTGCTCCGCTTTCCCAGTGTCCCGCTCGCTCCAGGCAACAGGTAGGGAAGTGGCAGGGGCAGGGCTGCACCTGAGTGGGAGCATGGACCGTGTGGCTGGGGCTGGCGCAGCATGGAGTCCGTGCTCAGAGGGGTGACAGCAGTGCAGAGTTCAGGTGGGCAGTGTGTGGGTGTGAGGGAGGGTGGGAGGGTGTGGGGACCCCGCACACTCCTCCAATGGTGCTCAGCCCTGGCAGGGAACGGCAGGGGCAGCAGCAGCAGGCGGGGGTGTTGAGGGTGCTTGTGCCCAGCAGGGCAGGGCTCCAGCCAGTGCTGAACATTGTAGCCTCTGCCAGGATATGTGCATCACCGGCACTCCTTCCACTCGCATGGCATGGGAGGGAAGCCCCAGGTGCTGGAGCTGGCTGCATTCCCTGCCGGGGCTGCACAAGCACCCTGAGCGCTCCTGCTTGCTGCTGCTGCCATACGGGGAGTGCAGGAGGGAGGTCCCCACACCACCCTACAAATGCCACACACCCACACTCTGTCCCCACAACCCCCCCATATATACACAATCCCCTACATACCCTATGCCCCCCACACACAGCCACACCCCCTCATAACCTCCCACACCCTACTATACACACATACCCCACCATTCACTCCCACACCCCTCCACAATATATAAGACTAAGAAGTTATTTTTGAGTTATTATTCAATCACCTATATAGAGTACGCAAACACAAATCGTGACAAAATATTTTTTGTAATAAAATTAAAATATAGTAGGTGTTTGACTTTTAGTGTATGATTTGGTTTTTTTCAGGTTCTACAATGACAACCCCCCATGCCTCTGAAGAAGTATTTCCAGGGGGCAAGGGGAGGAACTTCCAGTGACAGAGGTCAGGGATTAGGGTTGGGATTTGCAGTCCCAAAATGCTGAACAGGGGGCGGGGCAACTGCCAGGGGGTGGGGCTACCTAAGCAGCCCTCGACAGCTCACCAAAACTTCTTAAGTGGCCCTCCACCCAAAATAATTGCCTGCCTCTGGACTAGTCACTACAGCACATAGAAATCTCTGATTGAAAGATACCTTGATAAAAATCATACTACAGGAGACTGCTGTTGTGGCAGTATGATGGTATGGTGTGAAATGCTGAAGTATGAGAAAAGTCAGTGGGCAGAAGATATTGATGGCAGAAATAAGCTGGCTGAGAGGAATACTGAGTGTCTCAAGATTACAGAAAATATAAAAAATGAAGCTATAAGGAGAAGTGTAAGTCACAAAAATAATTCTATTAAAATTCAAGAAAGACAGCCGTGATAGTTTTGGTATAAAAAATGAACCCAGAAAGAAGGTATCATGTGTAGCATTATATATGAAATTGAAGAAGGAAAAACAGAGGACTATCAATCATACTTTTGACACACTTAAGATAATATAGAACCAAAAAGTTTAAAGATAAGTGAAGCCACTAGGGTGATGCCACATCTTTCAATTTTGTAAAACTGTCTTTGGTCTCATTGTCACTGTTGAGCTGATGGGCAAGGAAGGATTAAATAAAAGAGTGTACTACTGGAACAGGATGAGGTAACCATGCTCTTTGGAGACCAGCTGCAATTCTGAGGCTCAGGCTCATCTTCAGGATCGACTCGCACCCAAGTGGGACCTAGCCTAGCTGAGTCATTCAACTATTCTTCCTTTAGTACAAGCCTGAGTATCTTGCTGAATCAAGTCTAATCAGTCATAGATCCAGGATAATAAAAGGAATCTTGTGGCATAATTAAAAAAGGTTTGAGTTAAGGATCACAAAACTTACAATGGCAAATACCAAATGGATAATTAAATAAAACACCTTCCCACGACAGGACTTCAAAGTATCTGTATCCACCAGTGCCTCTAAATTAGTTTAAAAATAGTTTAAATTAATCTTTTATTTAAAATGTTGACAATGGTGAAACACGTCAATAATTTCAGGGTATGAATACTTTTTGCTTTTCCTCAACGGTAGTTTTTCTTACAGCGATTATGGTAATTTTTCCTAGTCTGTTGAATAAATGAAGGCTTGCTTCATTTAGATATGCCTCAACTGAGCCAAATTGGCTTTACATTTTGGCATGCACACTTCACAAGCACGTGGCTCTGAACCCAAAGAACATATGTTAAGAAGGGATGGGGGGGTTCAAAGGCAAGCAAATCTGAAAAGAAATCATCTCCCCTATTCTAGTGCAACTCGGTTAGAAGACAAAAAATGCTTATTTTTGTATTAAACATAAAATGGAGATAATTTGCCCCTCATCACACTGTGCCAATTTAAGGAATTCCAGGAAAGCCTAGTACTACTGGCAGGGAAGACTCCGCAGGCAGGAGGGGGAAAAAAAAGCAGAAAATAAAACCCACCACCATGACAAGCACCAACATCCCCAACACACGAACTAAAAATGTGAGCTTGGAAATGCATTCCATGAAGTGATTTAGACATCCCGACAGCTGCAATTTATCAACATAAATTACCGTGCTTAGCTGTGAAGCTTGTGTCATTTGAACACAGTGCACTTCCTAAATTGCCTGCTGCCCTCTTCAATAATAAACTTAGTTTTTAAGATCCAGATATCCACTGATAAAGGGCACCTCGGTGCATACAGGGATAGAAGAAATCAAGTCTCATGTATATCATTGAAAACATCCACATACTCTTCTATTAATCTTTAGATTGGGGTCATTTTTCTGTCTAGATGTGGCAATAGATTACTTAGAGAAGAAAACAGGGGAGCAGCACGCTGGCAAGGGGGATGCTGAGCAGTAAACAAGCCTGCCTGCCTCTCCTTCATTTTAATCTAATATAATGCCTTTTGATAAAAGTTGCTGTTAACCCCCTGCTGACCGCCACAAATAGGATATGAGGAACAAAAGACATCAGGTGCTGTGATAATTTTAGCAAATACAGACACCATATACTATAGACCCAGACAACCATGAGGTTTTTACATATTGCATTTAATAGATTTTTCCTTCCCCAATTTCAGTTCATTAGGATCAGTTTGTATCTGTCAGTCCTAAAGCCTTCTGTATCATCTAAGCCACTCTCACCCCTTCATGTTTTCTCAATTTAGTTATTTTCTTGTTGTTGTTCTTTGGGGGTCAAAACCTATTCACTTTTCTCAGACAAAGCTATTCTTGACACCTTAGGAGATTCACATGGGTGAAGTGAGTGAAGTTTGGCTTTTGACTTTTTTCTTCTCTGGGGCCTCATTTTGATCCACTACTGGTGAATACCCCCTATGCATGCAATGTTTTTGAATCATCTCAGTCTGACCCTTAATCTTCACTGTTTACACAATGCTTGCCCGTTACACTTCACTGCTCACTTGTCAAGGCTTTTAAAGGTACACAAGATAAACCACATGAATACATACTACACTGCTAGGGCATCTTTGTCTAATAAATCTTTTCCCTCTCTTATTTCTATGCCACTTATTCTCAGCTGTATCTCACTCATGGAAAAACATGTCCATCTGCAGCTTATTTGTAAAATGGGGCATTTTTACATGTGCTCTTGGAGTATGGGGGGGTGGCACTTTAATTAGAGTGGCTCCGAGGGCACTTATACATGTGGTGGATGTCTGCTCCAATGTGTGCTAATTAATCGAGTCTGCTGGAGTTTGCTAATTAGCGTACTCCAGCAGCCTCTGCATCATGTGCTTTCAGCTTCCCCGCATTTTAAAATGCCGGTGGGGGAACTTTAAATAAAGCTCATCAAAAGAGCTTTAGTCAAAACGCTCCTGCTGCCATTTTGAAGCACAAGGCGCTGAATACATGTGACGCTGCAGGCGCTTTAATTAGAGCAGCTCTCAGAGCCACTCTAATTAAAGCACGCCCCCCCTCCCCACACACACCCCTCTATCCTGGAGCACGTGTATAGACACCCTGAGAGCTTCTTTAATTAAAGTACTGCTGGATTCCTGTATCAGTGTTCCCATGCTTAAAAATGGCAGCGGGGGCACTTGAACTAAAGCTTATTTGATGAGTTTTAATTCAAGTGCGCACACCACTATTTTTAAACATGGGGATGCTGATACATGGGATGCAGGAGGCTGCTGGAGCACGGCAATTGTCATGCTCCAGCAGACTTGATTAATCAAGTCTGCTCTGACATGCTGAAATTCCCGTGTGTCAGAGCAGCCTCAGTGCTTATGTATAGGCACCTAATTATTTAAGGGGCACCTAATTCTTTAAGAATGAGGAGACCTAATTCTTTAAAGACCCAAGGGTAAATCAGGAGTAACCCACTGAAGTCAACTCAGTTATATCTGCAAAAAAATGGAGAAAGTGAGAGAAAAGTCACAGCCAAGAAGAAACAGTTCTTTCCTTCAGTCCTCCTATTCTATTCAACCCTTCTTTGGAGAATCATGATCACTATTTTTCTTGATTCAGCTCCAGATGTTTTCTGGAAACCATAGTGTGTTCTCATATTTTTTATTTCCATGTGATCCCTGAACTGTGCTAGATGATGTTGATGGCATCTCAGAGTAGAGACAGAGAATGATGGGCTCTGGTAGTCCTGACCCAGTGAAATCCTTTGGGCATAAATTGAGCAGTCTCAAGGCTGCTCTAATTTAGGCTGGGATGGGGGGATGCAGAGAGAAAGGTGATGTGATGTCATCTCTGCTTCTCTAAGCCTCACGTGTGCTAATTGTATCTCAGAACTACATGAAAGCTGAGTTTTTTGGGTGTGTTTCTAGCACGCCAATTTATGAAGCAAATTAATGCAGACCCTTGCTTATATACAGTACATGCACATACTCTCCAGAGGCAGTTCTTAAGTTAGCAGACTTTGTGAGAATTTTATGTACGTAATCCTGATTTAAGAAGTTTCAACTCAAACGGTTTTAGATTACTGGCTACAAAAAGTTGCCGGTGAACACCCCTTTTTTAATTTACAGTTTAAGGTCCTGTGCTGCAAGTCCTTCAGGATCTGAAAATTTTTTATTATCAGTTAGAAACAATTAGAAACAGGACTAATGTCTTTTGGATGGAACAAACTGGAATTGCTCAAGATAGAGAAGATAGATATTTACAGCTGAGGAACAAATTATGCCATTACCAGGTGACTCCACGCATTAGTACTAAAAGCAGATTCATGTATTCGCTAATTGTTTTATTCAAGATTTCTCGTCTACTATACAGTCATTTGTCCCGCAGAAAGAGAGATTATTACAGACACTAACTGATATTAACGACCTCTGTTCTATCAAGTGGGAAAGCCCCAACAGGACAAGCCAAGTTTTAATGTCTGGCACTACAGATTGTTAACATTATTTCCACTGTGTTTATTCTTATGAACTCTAATTCTAATAAACTCATGAAATTCATGTCCCTACACCACAGGTTGTCAACTGGGGGTATGTGTACCCCTAGGGGTACTTGGAAAGGTCTTGTGGGGTATGCACGGGTGGGCAGGGATGGAGCACTGCCACCCACCACCCCGTGCCGCCGCCTCCCAGGAGCAGGGCCGGGGAGGGGGGCGAGGGTAGTGGTGCTTCTCTGCGGGCTGCACAGGTGCTCCCTGGATGTGGGGGGGAGGGAGCTAGCATGTGGCGGCCACCACGGCCATCCACCACCCCACACTACTGCCGCGCGCCCTTTCCCATGGCCGGTCACACATGCAGTTCTGCAGGCTGATGACAGGCAGTGCGCAATTGTCTGGGCGTGAGGCCCATCAGCAGCCCACGGAGATGCACGTGTGACTGGCCATGAGAAAGTGGGGCATGGCAGTGGCAGTGTGGGGTGGTGGGTGGTGGCAGCAGCTGCTGCATGCAAGCCCCTGCCCCCTCCCCACTGCCTGGCTGCCACCACCATAAGGGGTATACTTCTTGAAAAAGGTTGAAAACCCTTGCCCTACACTATAGAAAGATCTCCAGCTTTAGAAGAAAAAAAGTCTTGCTCGCTGTTCTCATTCTTGATGTTTCAGATGCTACGGCTTATTTTACAGCATCTTTCACCCTTTTCATGTGTGTAGCACTCATGCTAACCTAATGGTTTAATGAAAAAAAGATATGCTTATTCCACCCCTGGGACTGAGCAAATGAAATATAAAGGACATGGTGACAGTAGCATGCAAAAAGTACATGTAGAAATGTCATCCAGGGATTACATGTGTTGGTTTCATTTGGGCACTAGACCAAAGACAAAACAGTTGGCTCTTTCAAAGTGATTCCTGCCAGCTATGACTGGGGCCCTGGCTCTTCAAACAGCATGGAACAGCTGCACAGAAAATTGAGAATGCAAACTCCCATACTGAAGAGGCAGAAGCAAAACAATAACCTGTGCACCTACATGAATGTGAGGGAAATGCAGAAACATTGGATAGCATTTGCTTTATTTTTAAAGCAAAGTATTTGACACTTTACAAATACTCCGATCTTCACTGCTTTCTGTTAAAGGCTGGCTGATGGATGACTGTTTAGGATAACATCAATTCTGACCTGGTAGAGATCCAGTGTAATTTCACTGATTTCAGTGAAGTGACTCAAAATATACTCGTATAACTGACAGTACTCTAGGATTCTAATCTTAGCAACCTCATGTAATTGTAGGGTAATTCTACAGAGGGTAATGGAGTTAGAGCAGTGTGGGTGAGATCATGACATGCATACTACATATGCCCTCAATCTCAAAAGGCTCCAAATGAAATTCATGACCTGGAAAGCCAAAATTGTTGAACCTAGTCCTCACAGAGGCACCTGCATGGCCCAATCAGCTGTAATAACTCCAAGAAGCCACTACAGGCCATCTGTATCAGTTTCCTATAAATTGCCATCACTAAGTACTGGAGGCCAGGGTAGCTGCCTGTCAGAAGTCTCTATTTCAACAGCTCTGTAACTGCATATATTTTAGATTCTGGTGATTATTATTTATTTTAAGAACACCCAAGGAGTAAAACAGAGTCACCACCAGATTTTCTTGTGCTGTAAATTTTTTAATGAAGTTTGCAAAAACTCAGTAATTACTGTGAATAATTCATAATAAGGGTTATAATAATGTGACATGTTTCAGTGAATTCCTGAGAACTAGGATGCCTAGGTGATTAAAATAAAAGTCAATGTAATTATTAGAAGAAAAATAATTACATTAAATAATTAAGAGAATCCGGACAAGAATGGCGGTATTGGTATCCAGAACATACAATTTTATTAGTATTTTTTTACTTTATACATAAACCCTCTGGCATTAATAAGAAAAGATCTGATACTGTGGGACAACCCTTGTTGGTAAGCATTTGCAGGACTGAGGCCATGTTTTGTAAAAGAAAATAACTGTAAGGGCTGCAGGGACTTGGGACTAATGTTAGTGCTAAGTCTAGGGACTTGGGACTAACTCTAGTGCCAAGTCCCTGCACATGTAGACACTTGCCAAAAATCACTTAACGCGCATTAAATGTAGTCGTACATAAAGGCTGAGAATCAAAATACTTAAAAGAGACCATGTGAAAATTAAAATGACTAGTCTGATTTGGAACTGCATCTCTTCAGTGCCCCACCACTACATATGTTGAAAAAAAATCTTTTTATATCAATATCACTCCAGCAATATAAAACTGGAGCAGTACAGTGGGGAGCTGGGGCTTGGTTTTTTTTTAACGAGTATGATGAGCAATGAATGTGAAACAAATAGGCCCTCACTTTTACTGAAGTAAATGGGAGGTTAGTGGGGATAAGGCAAATATATTTTGGCTCAGTGTATTCTTTTCGTTATTTAACACCATGGGATCCTAAATCCTTAATCTGGGCATGTAGAAACTATTGTAATAGAAATTATCATGTTATTTCCTGCATTAACCAGACCGTCTGAAATGTTCAAATGTAAAACCCACTTGTCTAAACTGCTATTTAAATGTAAGCCTTTTTCAAAATCTTTATTTTTTAAAACACATAGATTTTGTACTTGGGATTATTTGATGGTTTAAACTCTACCAATTGGTACTGGAGAGCCAGGATGATAAGTTTCACATCAGTTACTGTGTGATTTTAATACTTCTGAATTTTAGTAAAAAAGTTAAGCTTCTCAAAGGATGTGTATTCACATTTCCACAAAGGGACACTGAGGACCCAATACTTTCACCCCTCCTCAAACACAGCAGTCCTACAGAATCAAAACCAAGCTTTTAACTTTTAAGGTTTCTATCTAAGGTATCATTTCATTACATAGCAGCCACTTATTTTCCTTTAATTAAAAATTAATTAATTTTTCTGAAAAGGCTACAAAGGAAATTGTTTAAACCACAGCAGAGACAGGTCCTTTACTTTTTCCTCTTGAAACAGAGAGGAGAGTTCTAAATGGACAGGTGAAGTTTCTGGCCTCTAGTTTCTGTATTTCAATGCTGGAATAGTGCAAATGCCCCTACAACTAGATCTACCGTGGTTCCACTAAGCAGGGCATGAGCATGGCAGTGATTTTGTACTTCCAGTGTACCCAGGGTCTGAACTTTATGTCTGGACTGGTAGGACCCATGGAGGGCTTTCAGCACTGCCCTGTCTGGAGGCGGCTGGATTTTTCTACCAACCCTGTAACTCCCTGGGTTTTGAAGTCATTTTCTCAGAGTGAATGTGAGTGAGAGAAAGGGAAGAGTATTTTCACCTGCAAGCATGTCAGACCATAATTTCCATTATGCAGGGAAGTAATGCCACAATTTCCATTATGCTTCACAGATTGGAACTGAATATTTTTAACTTAACCGTGAAGGATATGTCAAAAAAATGAGGGAGATGGGTTTTTACCCTGAAGGTTTAATAATGGTCTTTTTGACAGCTTGCTGGCATTATTCTTCTAATGCCCATTTGCCTTTTTAATCATCTACTTTAATAGATGCTGCACATACTCTCCTGTTTGGAAGTTCATCTCTCAAGTAACTTCAGTAGCACTGAGGCAACTCATATCTACTAATTTTCTAGTAAAACTAGATGGGATATTAGAAGGTGATAAAGCATCAAGATGAAATATTTAAATATTTCCAACTGAATAGTAGGCAAACATTGGTCCTCCTGTACTGAAGTGACAAATTGTAGTATGAGGATGGTGGCTATCCTAGATAAAATAGCTTTGTGAGAGTCAGAGCTGACCCAAGCAGGGTGTGGGTCCCAGGGCAAATCAGCCTACACAGGGCCTTGCCTCTGCTCTGATCTGGACCCTGGACCCAAAGAAGCTGGGGTGCGGGCCCTGGCATCGGCAGCCGGGGGGGGGGGGGGGGGGGAGGTAGTGAGTGGCTGGAGATGGAGCCACCGCTCTGCCTGGTTCTGCGCTGCTGTTGCTGCTGCTCTGCCCCGCTCTGTGGGGCCCCCCAAAGCATGGGGCCTGGGGCAGCTGCCCTATTTACACCTTCCCAGGAACGGCCCTGGTGAAAGTAAGGAAGAGATACTCGAGAAACCATCTGGTGACTCAGGGACTTGCTTAGTAGGGCTGTGCGATGCTTCAGTAGCCAATTTGATTCAGGGGAGATTTGGCCCAATTCAGCGGCCAAATCTATGAATCCAAATAGAATCGGGAGACCAATTAAAAGGTCTGAATTGAATTGGAAGCCTCTGAATCGATTTGGAAAAGATTTGGCACTGCTTCGGAGATTCGGCCATAGACTAAACAGGCAGCAGGCCTCACCATGGTGGACACAGCTGCCTCCAGTTGGTAAGTCTGTTGTGGTGGATGAAGTGGGGAGAGAAGAGGCATGGGTGGGGGGAAATCAATGCCCCTACAGTGAGGAAGGGATTGGGGCTGGGACCAGCTGCCCAGCCAGGGCAGGGGGGCGCAGAACTTGGGAAGCGTGGCTCCCGCCATTGTGCATCGCCAGTCTGGGAGGGCATAGGAGCGGGCATGTGTCCCTGATTCTGAGCAGTGCGGGCTGGACTGGGCTGCATTCCAGGAGGCCAGCTCCCTTCCATCTGAAGCAAGCCGCATCTGCATCACGCCCTCTCCTTCCCCGGCTGGGCAAACAGCAGCACAGCAGAGCCCTTTTCTCAGAGCTGTTGTGTCCGCATCCCCACACTCAGGCTGGACTGGGCTGGGCAAGTGGTGGGCTCTGCCCTGCTGCTGCTTGCCCAGCCAAGGCGGGGCAGGGGGCGCAGGATGGGGATGTGGCAGCGCTGAGAGCAGGGGCTCTTCCCTTCTCCTGCTTGCCCAGCCAGGGCAGCGGGGTGGGTGGGGGGAGTGGGGGAGGCGATGCAGGCGTGGCTTGCTCTGGGAGGAAGGGGGCTAGCCTCTAGGAGCACAGCCTGGCCCAGCCCGCCCTGCACAGACCCAGGGGCACACTCCCACTCCCATGCCCTCTGGCACCAGTGGCACGCAGTAGCTGGGGGGAGCCCCTCTCCCTAAGTCCTGTGCCCCCCTGCCCTGGCTCGGCAGCTTGTCCCAGCCCCAACCCCAATCCCTCCCTCACTGTGGGGGCACTGATCTGCTCCCCACCCCTCACAATCCCCCCTCCGCCCACAACAGACCTACCAGCTGGAGGCAGCTGTGACCAGCATGGTGAGGACTGCTTCCTGTTTAGTCTATAGCCAAATATCTGAAGCGGCGGCAAATCTTTGGATTTGATTCGGCTGAATTGAATCAGGACAGTGATTCGAATCAGGACAGTGATTCATATCACCGAACTGAATCACTGTACCTCTGAATCTGCCAAATCCAAAGCGAATACTTGCCACTTCGCACAGGCCTATTGCTTAGTTTTCCACTTTCTAGTTAGATAAAGGAAGCAAAGAAGCGACTATTTTTAGGAATAATCAATATAAAATGATAAAAGGTTGAAAATGAAAGAGAAATTTTTGACTGGCTGTCCATCATTAATTTTCCAGGAATCCTATGATAGCAGAAGTATATTCAAACTCCTGCTTTTAGTGGCTGCTCAGAAAAGTTCGGTGCTGTCACAGGAGGAAAATAACATTTCATTTAACTTCTTTATTGGGAAAAAAATGTAACAAATGACCCCTGGCACAAAGCATTTCATAGAGAATTGACCAGTGAGGGTAAATGGCCCTTGGCTGTACTGTGGGCTATCAACTATCCCAACCAGCCATTAATTTCCAGGAAATGCTCTGTGCCTCAGTCATTACAACTTAAATAAAAACATATATTGTGTATGTAGCTGAATCAAATTATGGTTGCAATTTTGCCAAGTACAGACAAGGTTGTAAATTTAACGTACTATTAAAATTTCCTCCCTCCTCCTTGCTTCATCCCTAGACGGAGTGGTCACATGATTCAAATCTGGAATTAACAAACGTTTTCAATAAATGCAAGCCCACAGAACTGCCCTATTTTTCATGCACACTCATGAAGAAATATAGCAGCGCAGTGTGTGCAGACACACATACACACACTCATTCATTCACTCCCTGCCAATACCATAAAACACACACAAACTATATGCACAATGACCCACTTGATGGACCTCCTACTTCCATAGTTATTATATACATAAATAATGTGCTGTGGTTTAACATTTTTGCAATGAGTTTGGAGCAATCGTATGCTTTACTGGTGATGAAACCATGAACATGTGGATCCATGTCATCCCGTATGAGTTCTGATAAAATCTTTGTATCACGCTCATGTACTCCGTGTAGATTAGAAGTTCCGAGAGCACCATTTTACAAATAAGAGCTTAACAAAATTTTATCAAGGCTATATTTTTGCATTCTTGTCTCTATAAAGGTAGGCACTTTAGCTGCCATCAGTCAGACTATAGTGATTGCATATTGAGAAAAATTTTATCTAATAAAATTTTAGATTTCTCCATAAATGACCAAGAATAGATTTTCTGTACAAGTATCATGACTTGAAAGTCTAACAGTTCAGGCTGGGACCTATGACAGTTTTAAGGTCCATCACAGTTGCCAGATCCTGGTACTAATGAGAACTTTACACCAAAGTAAAGTGGGAATTAAATTGTTATTGGCAATCCCTTGATTCAAGGATGAACTCTACCATACCTGACTGATGGGTCTTGAAGTGACCCAAGAGTTAAGTCCTTGACCCACAGATCTGTCCATATGAGTTGCAGGTCTGTCTACAGGGACGAGCAGGCTGCAGGCTGGGATTCCTCTGCTTTTCCTTCCTTCACTCTCTCCTCTCTGCTTTGATGGCAAGATGCTTTGCCTCAAAATGAGCTGCTGCTTGGTTGAGGTTGTGGTGCCACTGGAGTCAGTTGATAGTCAGCTACTCCCAACTCATTTAGTCAGTATCAGTTTTGTTGAAGTATGTCTTCAATGGATCCTTGTAGCATTTCCTCTGGCCACCGTGAGATCTCAGGCCATTACTAAGCTGATTGAGCACTACGTGATAGAACACTTGTTTTGGGAGTCAAGAGTCAGACATCTGTACAGATTATCCCATCCAGCAAAATTAGTGCTCAAAGATCACTGACTCAATGCTGGTAACTGTCTTCAGCAAGGATGCTGGTATTTGTGTGACAATCTTCCCACTTGATGTGGAGGATTTTCCAGAGGTACTGTTAGTGGTATCTCTCCAGGTTCTTCAGATGACAATGGTAGGCCACCCATGTTTCATCCATAGAGCAGGGTGGGGGTGATGATTACATTGTAGACCTGGATCTTGGTGTCTTTCTAGAGATTGCAATGAATAAAGACACACCTAATCAATTTCCCAAATAAGGTGCTCGTGCTTTGAATCCTGTGCTAGATTGCCCCATCAATGTTCACTCTTTGAGAGAGGTGGCTACTGAGGTAGGGGAAGTGCTCAGCTACCTCCAGGGTCTTTCCCTCAATGGTAATTTGGGGAGGGGGACCCAGGGCAGGCTGATAGAGCACTTTAGTCTTCTCAATGTTGTAAGATAGGCCCAATGTTCGTTAGGCTTCTTCAAAAAGATGCAGCACAGTCTGAAGGTTTTCCTCAGCATGTGCAAGGATGGTGCAGTCATCGGTGTACTGAAGGTCAAGGATAATTGTCCTGAATACTTTGGTCTTCAAGTGAAAATGTCCCAGATTGATGAGCCTTCCATGGATTTGACATTCAATGTCAGTTCCAAAAGGAAGATGGTCCTTAATGAGAATGAGGATGACTAAAAAAAAAAAAAAAAAAAAAAAAAAAAGGGAAAACAGAGATGGGGCAATGATGCATCCTTGCTTGACCCTGGTTTGGATGACAAAATAGATCTGTCTTTGATCCACTACAAAAACCAGTCACAATCACCTGGTCATGGAGAAGCCTCAGAACCTTGATGTACTTTTCAGGAGATTCAAATCTGGCAAGTACTTTCCACAAGGCTTTGCAATAGGTGGAATCAAAGTAAGGTCAATGAAGGCTGGATATTCCCAACACTTTTCTCGGACTTGGCGGGCAATAAAGATCATGTTAATTACACCACAGGATGGTCTGAAACCACAATGAGCTTTTGGCAGGACTTCCTCAGCAAGAGGTAGAAGATGGTTCAGGAGCATGCAGGCATGAATTTTCCCTGCTGTGGAAAGGAGAATGATACCTCGATAGTTCCCACACACAGACTTACGTCCTTTCTTGAAGACAGTCACAATGCTGGTATTCCTTAGGCCCACAGGGATCTCTTCATTGTTCCAAATTCAAGGAAGAGGGGATTTAATAGTTTTTCAATGGGAGACAAAGCAGCTGTATCTAGCCAAGGGAGATCCAAAGATAAAAAGCCTTGAATCATTGCTGTACATGGAATTCTCAAGTTCACTGTGGGCATATCTACATGTGCATTAAGGCACTTTTCTAATGCACGTTACATTTAGTACCTCAAATGAGAGATACTAAAGAACTGCACATTAGGCTGCCTTAATGCACAATACACGGTTTTTAAGTGACGCTTAATGCAGAGTAGCTTCTCTTACTGCACATTAATGTAATCGCATGGTTTATGTGACACTTCAGTGTGCAGTAAAGTAGGCTACTGTGCATTAAAGCGCACGTGTAGATGTGCCCAGTAAAAGGTGTTTTACATTTATTCTAGGTTTTCTGCCACACAGAACTGTGAGCAGCAGGAGCCCGAGGACAGTGTACATCCTATTTAAGAGGCAAGTCATAGCTATGCCATCTCAGAAGTGGTCCAGGAATGGAAACAGTGTCTCCTGCCAGTAAGGGATTACTTCCTGCTGGAACACTGGAGAGCCAGGGCCAAGACTTTGTCTGTTCCCCACCTGTATAGGAGTACTAGTAGTGCTGGATACCCAACTACTGCTCTGCCTTTTGCACATAAAGCTGATGGGTGGAGTGATTATCTGCATTACTCACTCAGGGCCTTGTCATATATTAATTTTTAGGCAGCTTCTGGAGCTCTTAACCCCTGGATTGGCCACATTTTAACACTTTTATGGGCACATCTACATGAGACGCGTTAATGCACATTAGCCTAGATTAATGCACATTAAAAGCACATTAAGGGTGCATACATGTGCACCCTTAATGCACATTAACTTAGGCTAAGTGCGTCTAAATTTGATACCTGCAAGTGCAAATGCGTCTCAAAGTTACACCACTCCAGGGCAGGATTATCTCTGATCAGCACTACCCGGCTCCTATTCCATTAAGGTGTGGCCATTCCCCACAGATGTGCTGCTCAAATTAAAGGTGCGACTGCAAGATAGCACTAAGCCAATCAACATTTGTGCGGCACTCAGTGTAACGTAGAACAAGGCCCTCAGACTGTACCATCTGTAAGTAATTAGGTCCTAAATTCATGCCAATAACACTTATGTACCACAACACCCTACCATGTGTGATTTATTTATGGTATAGATCACTGGCTGGCAATCTTTCAGAGCTGCAGGCTGGAACAACCTGGCTCAGGTCTGAAGCAGGCCACCATTCCAATCTGGCCACTGCTGCTGCCACAGCAGTTTTCCTCTGCCACCATTTTCCCCCACCCACTGGTTGTAGTGCAGGCAGACCTCCCAGCTGTCCAGACCCAACTCAGCTAGTCACTGTCCAATTCCAGTGTGGGCATGGATGAAGCCCCCTTGAGCCTGAAGCCCCCTTGCACTGCTGAAGCTCTGCAGGGCAGTTCCAGTGACTCTGTAGGCTGAATGTGGTCCTCAGGCTGTATGCTGCTGACCTGTGCTATAGTATATGTACATAAAAACACTGCCACTAATTTATCTTTAATTCCTTTGTCTCATTTCATCTCTTTCATGTAAGCTTTATATGTACATCAATAAACCTTCTCCCATATGTGCTTTAGTGTTGTAGTGGCCAACCTTTTTGGTAGAAATGCCACAAGGTAAGCCATGAACTCTCCCCAAGTGCGATTCTGATCCCCGTCTCCTCCCCAATTTGCTGTGTGCCACACACAGAGGCTGCCCATGCCATGGGTTGATCAACCATGATTTAATCTCTTTTCTTAAAATACAATTAATAAACCAATAGTGACCAATGAAAAGTATTAATGCAGGAACTGAGGGGGGGCTGAGAAGGCTGAGGGGGGACCTGGTGACCGTCTATAAACTCACTAGGGGGAACCAGAAGGGTTTGGGGGAGACGCTGTTTCCCCTAGCCCCCGCTGGCATAACAAGGAGTAATGGGCACAAGTTGATGGAGAGGAGGTACAGATTGGACATCTGAAAAAACTACTTCACAGTTAGGGAGGCTAGGAGCTGGAACCAACTTCCAAGGGAGGTGGTGCTGGCCCCTACCCTGGGGATCTTTAAGAAGAGGCTGGATACCTACCTGGCTGGGCTCATTTGAGTCCCGTTTTTTGTTTAGGGTTCTTTTGTTGTTCTCCCGCCCTGGCGGGGGGTCAGGCTAGAAGATCTATTAGGTCCCTTCCGACCCTAAAACTATGAACTCTATCATATTTATTCAAATCCAAGATGAGGTTTCCCCCCTTATTCAACATGGGGGGAAAAGCTCCATGTCTTGGATTCAAGTACAAGATGGGGGGCAGGCAGTTGTGATTGCTGTGGCTCCATCCCAACCTGGGTTCCTATTTGAGGTCTGAGTTGATGCCCACACTCTGCCATATACCACCCCCCACCAGCCTCTGCCCCCCTGCTCCCTCTGCCTTGCCCCCATCACCACACCACCTCTACTACCAGCTATTTACCTTCTGTTGTGGCTCTCACTTCGACTCTAGCCCTGTTCCAGTCTGAGGCATGAAGCATATGCTGGTTCCAGCCCCCTCCCAGGCAGACTGTGATGGAAGTGGCAGGAGCTCCAGCCCTGGCTCTTTGGCTCAGGGCCACAGCTGCTGCCTCCACACCTTCTGCTCCCTGGTTGGGCAGGGGCTAGAGCCACCATGTGCTCTGTACCATGTGATAGAGCAAGGCCAGAGCCATGACTGAGGGTAAGCAGGGCAAGAGGCAGATAGTAGGAAAAACAGGTATTGGGGGAAGGTAGCAATGGGGGACAAGTGGCAGGAATAACATTCGGGGGGGCACAGGCACCTTGGGGGAGGCAGATGCCAGAGGGGTGGAAGTAATGTGGGAAGATGCAAGTGTTGGGAGGACAGGTAGCAGGGGACAAGGTGCAGGGATAAAAGGGGCACAGGTCAGGCTCTCTGCCCCCTCTCCCTCCTGCTCCCCTGCCGTTGCTACCCCCACTGTAGGAGTGAGGGGGCGAATTTAAGAGGACCCTCTACTAATTAGATGCTATGCATATAGATGATAACTTGATACATTTTCTACATATAGAATCTAATGGGGCATTGTATTCAATTCTAAGTCCTCTTGAATTTGGATAAATATTGTAATCCTCGAGGGAAGTTATTAGAATGCCCACTGAGCCCCCCCAAAACAGCTGCTGCTTAATGACAAACATTTTTCATAATAACTTTTACTTTGCATTAGTAGATATCTGCAACAAGTCAATAATTCACACACCTTTAGTGCATGCATAAGCAACACTAGATATTCAAGCTCTGAAGTATTTTAAATGACAAGGTTTTGTGAAATTCAAGTTTCCTAATTTTCTTGGGCTCACATAATTTCAAAGAGCAAAAAGATAACTAAAAATAGAGAACTCTAGACAAATACACTTCTCTCTTGGGACTGTCTGATGAACATGCTGAGCAAGAAACAACCATTCCCAACAACTGCCTTCCCACTACATCTCCTTCTGAGCAGGTAGGGAGGGAGCTCAAAATTCTATTAAAAGACTTTAGCATGTATCCAGGTTGTAGCCATACTGGTCTAGCGGCAAAAGGAATCGGGAACTCATGGTAGAAGTGATATCTTTTATTAGACCAACTAGATTTTTGGCAAAAAAAATCTTTAAATACAAGCTTATGCCCAAAAAATCTAGTTAGTCTAATAAAAGATATTACTATTAGAAGACTTTGGCACTTTGACTTTGGCTGCTGACATAAGCAGCATTGAGAAGCAGCCACAGTACAACAAGTCAGGAACAGCAGGAAAAATGGGTGTAGAAAGAAACCTCCCACTCACAAATTGTGTACAAAGCAAGTGGTAGCAGGTTCTGGGGAACCATAGTGGTACAGGGTATGACTGTTGGACCTCGGGAGGAACTTGTCTGTGACGGATATACAGAAAAACTGCACAGGGAACCAGAGCACCAACTGATGCTGACTGGACAGCTGCAAGGTCCAATTTGCTTTTAATAGAAGGATGAAGAAAAGGCATGCAAAGGCTGGTGCACCCCCTGTCAGGCTGCGCTCCCTGTTTAGGTGACAGGCAGGCAGGAGCGCCATGCCCCCCCCGTGAGTGCCGGCTGGGGAGTGGGGCCATCAGCAGGGAGCAGGGTGGTCAATGCGACTGGCCGCAGGGGACCCACCCCCCAGTCAGTGTGATTGGAGCCAAGGACCCTGCACCCCTGGTCAGTGAGATCGGCCACTAGGGGACCCCCCACCCCCAGTCGCTGACTGGTGTTGGGGGGGCACATGCCCCCTGACTCAAGAGGCACCAGTTGCCCATGGTGGCAGGGGCACTTTGACTAAAGCTCATTCAACAAGCTTTGGTTAAAGTGCCCCCGCCTCCATTTTTCAGCGCGGGGACGCTGATACACACGACATCTTGGGTGCTTTAATTAGAGCAGTTCTAATTAAATACTGCATATATCTGATGTGATAATGTCTTTAATTGGTACTGCTGAAGTCACTGGAACATGTAGGTCCAATGTGCACAGCAGTGAAACTCCACAATAATAACAAAATTCATGATATATTTTATCCACCAATTAAATGGTGCATAAAAGAATATCTGAAGAAACTGAGAAACTGTTTCACTGAGAAACTGAAAGGCACAGTGCACCAACCTTTCTGATACAAGTGTATAGGAAGGATTTATAAAATTCTATCTTGATCAGAGGCACAGCAGGAAAATATCAGTAGTACTATTAATACATATATTTATAAATGTGCGCATGAGTGTGCATGAGTCTGAGTACGTGTGTGTGAAAGAGAAAGATAAATAGTACAGACATGTTTAAGCGAATGAAATACAAATATTGAGATTTATAGGTACAGTTGTGTTTTGTCCTTTTTAACATTCGAGTATCTCTACCTTGAATGCAACTTATTAAGAAAACATGTTTCAGAAATGGTACTTATGCCATTATGTTTGTGCAAACCCACCTTTCTCTATTGTTTTCCTGTTCAGCTCCCTTTTCCTTGTTTGTCAGTTTATTCACCTGTTACATGCTGTCTAATCCCTTCCCTAGCCTGTTCTCTGGGACAGGGATTTTGTTTGCATTATTTATTTGTACAGTGGCTAGTAAAAGACTTACTTACATGTCTTAGTGTGGCCCCCAGACACTAGAACAATAATGAAATAAAAAAACTCAAGAAATATTACTCAATAATTCCAACCTGGAGGAACACACAAACAAATGGCTTGATTTTCAGAAGTGCCAATCCAAACAACTCCAATAATTTTAAATATGAATGAATTATATTTCATAGCACCAAGCAGCTAGGGCCAGACCCAGAGGTCATAAAAATCAAAATGAAAAGAAAAAAAAAGAATCCTTTTGACTTTAATGGGCTTTGGATCATATCCATAATGAATAACGTATCTTGGAAAATTTAATGGCATTCAACAGGAATTGCTGGTTGAGCATCCCTGAAAACTAGACAGCTTATTTTGGCACTTAGTTTTGGACTTAGCAGCTCTAATGTTAGAGTTTGAACATCTGATTACAGGTTTCCCTCGCTTTATGCGGGCTCTGTATGTGTGAATTCGCTCTTATGCAATGACCCTTTTTGTACCAAAAATTTGTTATATGCGAGGTACATTCACTCTTATGTGATCAGTGTGGTGGAAGCCCACAGTCAGCTGCTTTGTGTGAAGCATTGTGGGAGCCATGCACACCAAAAAATAGTCTTCTATATGGATCTGTGCTCCTCGCTTGTTGTCTGTGACACGTATTTCTGTAGTTACCATCTTCATTATGGCTTCTAAGCGTCCCGCTAGCTTATCTCTTACCCCTCTCCCTGTGCTTGTGTGTACTGCCTGCTGTTGGTGAGCACCAAAATTGTCTTGTAAAAGTAGTAGAAATGGGCCTGGGCGTCTGTACAGTCCTAGTCTTGGAACGTATCCCTATTTATTATATTATAAAGTGGGTTCCCTTTATCCAACTTCAAGTTATGCACCATTTTCCAGGAAGGCATGTGCAGCATAAAGAAGAGGGTAACCTGTACAGTAACCAAGAATTGGGGAAAAAAAGTATTATGAAAACTTTTCTCTTCTATACATCACAACCCAAGATTATTTTCCAGATGAACAAGAATGTATTCATTACTCTGTAGGTGTATGAATATAAGCTTCCAAACATTGGGCTGTTGTAGCTGTGACAGTCCAGGAAATATGTGATGGCAAGAATTTTTGTGGGTGATCTCTCTTATTGGATCAACTGCACAATCGGGATAGACTTAGAAAAACTTTTGGGTAGACCTGAAGAAGGGTATTATGATACCTGAAACTTTGTCTGTGCAGTTGATTCAATAAAAGAAATTACCCTGAAAAAATCTTGCCTCAAACAAAGAAAAGAAGTTACTTGGTATGCTCCCAGTCAATTATGTTTGGGATTCATGATTACCAACCTTAAGGTCCAGTAACCGGCATGGCAGTAGTAATGTGACTTTTCCTCTATATTTGCCTTGTTATGTGGTACGTGGGTAAATATCATAGAAGAGCTAATGCTAATATAACTTCTGATAGTTTTCAATGTTTAGTTGGCCTGGAAAATAATATAGAAAGATGGCAGCAAAAGACTGGCTAAGAATGACTTGGTGGTCTTTCTCTTTCACTAATTTAACTACTCACATTCTGTGGGAGATAATGTAAGTTACTAGTTCAATGCTCACTGGTATTTTGATTATATAAAAACACACACACACAGCATAATAAATCCAGGTAACTAAATAAGCAAATGAAAACACTGATGTCAAAAGAATGCTAAATTTGAAAAGTTACACTCTCAAAAATCAGTAAATGACAAAATTATTTGGCCTTCTCGTGCATACATATTATGATACAATTTTTAAATTATTTGATATTTTTCTCATACCAATCCTGCTTCATTGTCTTATGTGGGTTTTTATTCAGGCCCTAACATTTGATTTTGCTAATCATAATAGATACATTGGGGTAATTTAACTGCTGATTTACTCTCTGTGGACTGATATTTTGCTGCCCCCTGTGTGGCTCAAGTCATAGTGGTGCTTGGCTCTGTTGGCTGAGTGGCTTTGAAACTTCACAAGGTGAGTCTCAGACTGTACTTTTTGATATTCAGGTGTTTGTTTACCCATGACTGAACATGCATTTCTGGTGATAACTTGTTTTAAAAGAAAGTTTAGGCCAAAAACTCACTGCCAAATGTGATCCCCTGAAAGTCTAATATGTTCTTTAGCATGCTAAAGATAGCTGACTGCTAGCAAGTAGCAGCATGATCCACTTAGCTGATTCATGGAAAAAGCGTTTTTATGCTTTACCTTTCTAAAGTCACCTGTCACTCTTTGTGAAGGAATATAAACAGTGGACCCTGGCCAGTCATTGCCTTGCTCATAAATAAGAATAAAAAAAAGCAGCATCTTCCCGATAGTGTAATCAGAAAATAAGTTTCCAGCTGATGGCATTTTCAGCTGCGAGACTTCCATATTTTGTCTTATCTTGTGAGAATCAATGGAGAAGCGGGATTGAAAATAAAGAGAATGTTAGCTCTTTGACTCCTTAGGTTTTATGTATGGTTTCCTTATCTTATAACTCCATTAGGTGCATTCACACTTTAATGATGAGCATGTAACAAACAGAACAAGAAATCATCTCCACATGGTGGAGGTCACAACTGATACAACTCTGTCACTCTATTAAAGGATAATCCGCATGGGAAAGATAAACTGACATAAGGTGAGATCTCACTTGGAACAGATATACATATACTTGGGGCCAGATCAGATTCATGGTGGAAGTGAGCTGTGCTGTGGCTCCTTTAATCTTGTAGGATCCCCTGTGTGCCCTCATGTGTCCCCCTGCCACTGTTTGGTGGATGGGCCCGGCTTGCAGCTTGCTCCTGATTGGCAGGGAAGCAAAAACCATGGTTTTAAATATGGCGCCATTTTTGCCTTCCTGCCAGTCAGCAGCAAGCAACGAGGCAGCCAGAGCCCCATGGCCAATCAGCGGCAGGGAGGCAAAAATGGTGCCATGTTAAAAATTGTGGTTTTCGCTTCCCTGACAATCAGAAGTGAGCTACAAGCATGGCCCCTCCACCAATCAGCAGTAGAGGGGAGAGCAGGGGAACCTGCAAGATTGAAGTTGCTGCAGTGCAGCCCACTTCCACCATGAAATTGGTAGGACCCTATTTATACTGGCTCAAACTTCCATATAGCTAGTGTCCTTTTTCATTTTAGCTCAAGGGCCTTTGGAAGTGGCTTAAGCTATACTGAAAAAGCCACTCATAGTGGAAAAAGTGTCTACAGAGGGAGTTATGCCAGCATAACCATACTGGTTTAATAAGCCCTGTAGAAACACCAGAGGAGAACCGGTTAAAACCATCCTTGTGCAGACAAGCCATTACATTAGTTCAGTGCCTACTCACCCTCAACTTTTCTTCCATGAGGGACTCGTGTAACTGCCGCAGAAATTTTATTCTGACACAGATAACATGAAAGATGTGACAGACTCTACTTCTTACTGCTTTAAAACGTCATGTTGCAGCTACTGCTCTGCTGCCCAGTAAGGGCTGACACGGGGAATTTAAAAGCAGAGGCAGAAGAGGCAATGATCCTCCTGACTTCCAACCAAAGAAAAAGCAACATTGTTGTGTTAAGTGGTGTTGTACTGCAGTAAGCTGAGCCATGAAGTTCAGTCTTTTCCAAGCCTAGATGATTCATTGGGCTAACATGTTAAGGGACACAATGTGTGTAGCCATTGTCACAGGGAATATGATGGACAATGTCACATCAAGTCACATTTATTTCCCTAGTCTGATGGCCAAACAGTCGCTCACAACTGGGGGTAGCTTTTGGCATGAGTCAGGAGCAAGGTTCAACCATGTGCCTGTGGATCGGTAAGAAAAGAAAACACATTAATTGCTCTGCTGCTGATCCCTATCCCATGTTTTATACTATGTGCCATTACTCTGCAGGCAAACCTAATGTTACACAGTACATCACAATAACATTTTTTTCTCTAAACAGTATGGATGGGCTCTACCTGCTTAGGGAGATGTGGAGCTACCTTCTCAAAGTGAACATTATTAAATGGAGTAAAATGGGGCACTCAGACCTTCAGTCGAGGTGGCATCTTTATTTATTAATTTTTATTTTTAATTTGAACTTTAAAGCTGGCAAAAGGCACCAAATTAGCAACCCCCGAGATTCCAAACTTCTATTTCTGGGATTGCTAGATCCTGGGCAGTTAGTGTGATCTACCTTTTCCTGGCCAGCCAGCTGTCCTCAGGCAGGTTTTGAAAAGATCAAGTCTTTGGACAGGGAGGCAATGTTGGTTTAGATTGACATTTTCAAAGGCAAAATGGGAAGTTGGGTGCCCAGCCCTATTGCAATTATACTGAAGTTGGATTCCTAACTCTCTTAGGCTCCTTTGAAAATTTCACCTTCAGTCATTTGTACATATGGGGCGCATCTACGCAGCGATGTTGCTATGGCGCCGTGCTACAGCGCTGAGCTGTGCGCGTGGCGCACGATTAGATTTTGCTGCCATGCTGCCATAGCAGCGCACTATGGGGTGGGAGCACTGCTATGGCGACGTACGTTGCTGTAGTGTGCCATACAGCAACATAGGGCATTGCTACAATGATGTAGGGTGATGTGTAGATATGCCCATGATGCATAGCCTAACACAGGTGTAAATCATTCTGGCTTAAACCAAGACAAACAACCTCTCTGGCCCCCAACCTATACTGTATGTATCTACTGCTCTTATCAATTTCAAATGAATATCTTGTGGAGGCCATTTGATCAAGCTATTATTTTCAAGGCACTGTAGTAGCAGCCTGCAAAATGCAACTCTGAAATAAAGATATAATTTGCCTACTTTGGACCCTGCTGTAATTTACATTAGTGTACCAGCCTGCAGCAAAAATATACTAGTGTGAACATGAAAATATCACTTTTTTCTGCCTTGGTCTCTTTTTTAGTAAAATAGAATATGATCTACATTACAGGTGTCTACTAAGACTTCTGAAGTCCACATATGACAATTTTAGTTTCTCCCCGGATCCTTCACCACAATCTATTTTTTAGTTTAGAATCCAGTTCTGTGCTGTTGGTAGAAAGCTTGCTTCTCCAGAAACCATTGGGTGGTGGATCATTTTAGCAATCATTTTCCACGCATTTTCTGAATCTTTCCAGGACCCACATCCATCTTGATGAGTGTTGCAGAAGGTACAATTAATTGATCCATATTCAAAAGCAGGAGTGCTCAACCTCCAGCCTGTGGTGCTGTGTCATCCAGCCTGTACAGTTTCTCACAGGTCCAGAAATTTGGCAGTGGGAGCACTGTTACCCTGCTGCCAAATCTCTGGACCCATGGGGAGCCCTAGGCCCAGCATGTTGGATCTGGCACCTGATCTCAGTGCACAAGGCTCAATGGGAGCTGCACCAGGCCCCCAGAATCCAATTTTGGCACAAGGGGTGGTGCTGGTTCCCCAGGACTCAATCCTGGCATAAGGGGTAGTGCTGCCCCCCTGGGACCCAATCCCGGTGTGCAGGGGGCAAGGAGGGGAGATGCCAGCCCTTGGGACCCAATCCTGGCACATGGGGGGTTGGAGGGGGCGGTGCTAGGACCCAAGGCCTTATCTGGCACACAGATGGCCTGATCCAACTCACAGATGGGTTCTGTCTCATCTGTCTGGCCTGTGGGGCCAAACGTTTGAGCACCATTGTTCTAAAGCATTTTCATGTACTCTCACGCAAGCTGTTACATGCCATGTTTCCACACCACTGCGAGAGATACTCTGTTAAATGCCTAAAATACAGTAGCACGTAAGTTAGTGACAGTTTACAGTTAATATCTATGCAAATATAAGCTTTTGTGTTTACTAAAGCCCTTGCTGAGAGAAAAGAACAAAGAGATGTAACATGCTTGGGAATTCACGTGAAATTCAAGTGATGTATAAGTTGTACGCAGAGGTACCCAAGCCAAAAGCACACAAACATGCATAACATCAGAACAAGAGAAGCAATTATGCTTCAATAAATTATATGCAACTTGCATGAGAATCTGAAGCAAAATCTCCACCCTTTCTCCAGTATTCTACTGTTCCCGGTGTTCAAACAGGCAACAATTATCTGTTGATTAGCTGTTCAGATCATTGCTTCTTGGTGACTAGTTCCGAAATGGCCAGGGACTAGATAAAGAAATATGTCTCCCTAGAAATCAATTCAGATGCTTCAGGACAATATGATTAATACCTTCTTGGGAGGCTGCCTGCACTAGAAGGGCATCTATGTCTTTAGACATTATTAATATAGAATGTACTCCTCCTATAAAACTCTTTCAGGTAAGGTTACCCAAGATAGAATTACTGACTTGTCAAACCTCACAGACTTGCCTTGTGATACAAGGACTCTTGTCCAAATCATGTGGCCACACACACACACCTCTTATTTCTTACTGTTCCTGTAATCCAACCCTATGGTCTTGCCAGCTGTGTGTCTAAGTTAGGGTTGGACTTCTTTCCCCTTCCCTTTGCCTATATGCTTAAACTCAGATGGACCGGGAAAGTTGTGGAACACAATGGAGAAGGGCAATATAGTGACCCAGGTAAACATGTTAATGTGAAACAATTTTTTGTTAATTATTTGAACTGTAGTGGGGGGGGGGGGGGGGATGTGAGAGACTTCTACAACCTCTTTATCAGTGAGATGGAAGCTACAGTGTTAGTCCCTTTCTGCATACAGATTTGTTTGGTAGGAAATAGGGTTTTCACGCTGTTTTTATAATTTTTTTTGCAAGTTGTCATTGTAGGACTCTAATACTGGAAGCCAGACTGAATCCAGCATTATAACACATAGCATTACATACTTTATATATACAGCTACAACCATCTTCTCTCACAACTATTAGTTATCTAAATACAATCCTGTTCCACCTTTCAAGTCCCTAGAGAAACTGTTACTTCTGTAACATCCTTCATCATGACCTAATGACAAAGTTGCGAAAAGCAGTGAGGAGGAAGACATGTCCTGTCCTGGTGATGAAGATTTTCTTTTAAATCTGAGCATGGTAGAATAGGATTATACTTAGATGCCTAAATGCCACTTAGATTTCCAATAGATGGGCCAGCATCTAGCTTTAAGCATACACAAATACATACTTCAATGTGTGTGCTATGTATGTGCTCACACATGCAATAGACCCTTCCAGAGAAAGGCATTGCATTAATATATGTTTTAAAGAAATAACATAATTTTTAATCCTCTTCCCAAGAGAAAAGACACTGCAAAGGCTTATTGAAAGGTTTCTTGTTATTACAAAAGAATACAATTTGATTTCATGATGCCTACTGCATGATAAAGTCCATAAAGTAACAGGAAACTGCTCTCCACTTCATTGTACTTTTTAAATTTGAGATATTTTTATATTCATGCAAATAAGCTAATTTATTATCCAACTGTCATTTGCTTTTCCAAAACTCAACACGGAGTATAAATTGTTAAGGATGTGCAAATAATATTGCTCATCCTGAGAACTGTCAAGAGCATTCAGCAGGCCCCAACGTCAGCATGTCAAGGTAAATGTAAAATTTTTGATGGTATCCTTTTTTCTTCTGTAGAAATATGGTCAACTTAAATTCAATCCAGGTGATATGCATAATGCACCATGTGGGGATTTTGCTATGTTCTTAACTCTTTCAGGTACAAGTGCACAACAGTCACCTGCTTATCCAGATGCTCCCCCAGTATCCTGCAATGAGTCATCCAAATCAAAATTCTTCATGCAACTAAGTCCTTGAATATCACAGCAGGCAACTAGGTGATCCCTGGTAGGACACTCTACAATAGCGCCATTCTCAGTTTCACACTGCATGTAAAATAAGGTTCATATTGGTTTGCATTATGTATGTGATGTCTAGTGATTTTAAACCGGCCTGTCGGGGATTAGCAAGTTTCTAATTCATAATGCTGAGCAATGTCTTTAGGCCAAACATACAAAAGTAGCTATGGGTTTAGGTCTTGACTCGGGTTAGCCACATGGTAAGGGGTAAAAACTACCTTGTGCTTCTTTGCAGGCCTCATTGGCACACAGAAATACATAAATGAAGCAGGTGGTTGGAGAGGAATAGGTGAAATCTGGTGCCCCCTCTCACTTGCTACAATGAGAAAACTGTCAATTATAACCCATTCCCTCCTTGCAAAGGAAGAAGGGCATGTGAGATGTCTTTCTACAAAAAAGGATAGAGCATGCATGCGTGTGAGAGTAGGCAGGCTGTGTAAATAGATGTGTGTCTGCACCTGACATTGCAACTGAAATATTGCTTCACCAGGGATATGCCCAAAGTCAACATCTAGCTTTACTAGCTCATTTTGCTATCACATTCACAGCTGTTTGAACACAAACATCATTTTACATGCAGCATTGAAACTCCTTCCCTCCTACTAGCAAGCTGTTCGACTGACTCAGGAGCTCCCATCTTTCTAACAACTTTGTATTTCAGTGCTTCCAAGTTGAGAGCTCACATACTCCAGAAACTTGGAGAGCTGCTCTTCAACTGAGGGAGACAGATCTTTTGTGTGGATAGTTTTTATTCAATTTTCAGGAACACTGGACAGCTTTTAAGGTAGCCTGTAATTCAGTGCTTTAATGCACTGACTGTTGAATTGTATCGACATGCAAAAATGGTATCAGAGATACACTCTCTTACTTTACCAAAGTGTCACTCGAGATGACAGGCACAGATGATTCTGGGAGTATGTTAGTATTCAGCATGGAAACAGAAACAGAGAACAAGACTGGCACAAGTACCATCGCTAGGTGGCCACAGATGATGGCACTATAACATTGCTAGTCAAACAAAAGAGGGACTATGTGAGAAGGCAAAAATAATATTGGCAATGTAGCTCAAGAAGGATACCTACTCAGGAAACTTTGAAATGCCAGGTGCAAGCTCCTGTAGGTAAACATCTTCAACCTCAAATTTCTGTATTCAAGACAAACAAGCCGAGCTGGTACTGGCCTGGAATTCTGTATTAGAAAAACTTGCTAATGTGCTAAGTTGGGCTGCACCAAAATACTGATGAACATACAACCACTGTTTACTCATGAGGGAGTTCGGGACATTGGGGGTATTTCCTATTGCAAACCCACAGAAAAACATTGTGCATTATTTTGACTACCTCAGTGGAAGCAGATGTACTCATAGCAATGAAAGTTAGCAGTGCAAGATGTGAAGAAGACTTTCTGGAACGTAAGACACACTCATTTATGCTCTTTACAATAAGAAAAATGGACCTTGAAATCTGAAGTACTCATTGTTCAACAAGTCAAGAACATACAGAGGAAAACAGGACATTCAAGGCATCATGTATAATGAATAAGGACAGAAGAGAAAAATGCATGGAAAAATAGTACACCTTCTGTCTATGTTGTTCGGAAACTGTCACCATTGGAGAGCATGGCTCGGGTGAAATAAGCATTTAGTTCTAATGTCCACATCATAAAAGTGAACACCAAAATGGCATCCCTTGTAATCTGATTGGAGAAACAAATGAATAAGTCAAGGGTTTTCCAAGGAACCTGAGAAAATTAGGAATCCAGCTTCCACAGGACCTGGCCATCTAACTTCCCATTATTTGTTTGAAAATCTCGATCTAAACCAAACTGGCTCCCTGTCCGAAGATGCAATCTTTTCAAAACCTGCCTGAGGCAAACCAGAAGGCCTGGTGTAAGGATAAACTACATTAACTGTGCAGGCCACGGCAACCCTGGAATTAGAAGCATGGAATCTCTAGAGTTGTTACTCTGGTGCCTTTTGCCAGCATTAAAGTTCAAATTAAAAATAAAAATTAATAAATAAATAAAGTCACTACCTGGATTGAATTTCTGAGTGCCCCAAATTACTTCATTTACATAATGTTCACTTGGGGAGTGTAGCTCCACATCTCCCTAGGCAGGTGAAGCAGGACATCATGCAAATTATGTTCATTATGTTTCTGCAATGTTGAAAATGATGAAGGAACAAACAGTAATGTGGCTAAGCTACAAGAATTCAGTCATCTTAATTTTTCTCTTGTCTATCCCCACATTCCCTTTATGTCCTGGATAAAAAAAATGTAAGTAGGTGCGCAACAGATAGAGGATGACAAAAATTAACATGAAAACAGGGGGAAGAGAAAGAAGAACAAAAAGGATGGGGAGCATTGAAAAGCTGTGGAGAACAGAGGGGAAATTCCCCATTTAGTGTAAACATCATAGATAATAATCCTTAAATGTTACTTCTAGATTTCAGGCCACATTACTCCCTTTAACCCAGAAAAGGGTTTCTCAAAAGTTGGCAATCTTAGTAACTATTCAGCCATCACATAACACTATTTGTGAACAGAGGGGAGTCCAAAAAGGACTGCTATTAAGCACGGGCGATTAATTGGCCTTCTGTTCTAACAAATCAAAGGAGCAGAGAAAGTCCGTATCATCTTGTTTTTTTGTGGAAGTGACCTTTAAATTTATATTAAACACTCTTAATTGAATGCGCTGATTTACAGCCAATAAAAACACATAAAAGCAAATGCTGTATCTTTGGTGGCCTGGAAATGACACAAGAGTGATCATTATTCAATCCCAAGTTGCACTAATTGTTAACAAAACACTTCAAAAAATGCATTATATTAAGAAAATATTTGTCAGCACAATAATGGTTTCCTTTACAGCAGGGGCTGGGAATTATTTCAGGCAGAGGGACACTTCACAAGTTTTGGTGAGCTGTCAAGGGCTGCATGGGTAGCCCCGCTCCTTCACAGTTGCCCTGCCCCCTGGTTGCCATCTTGGGACTTGGAGTCCCTGCTCTGCAACCCCTGACCTTTACCACTGGAAGTCCCTCCCCTTGCTCCTAGAAGTACTCCTTTTGGGGAGGTGGCATTGGAACCGAAAGTTACACCCTGTCACACGGTCTGTCATAAGACCCACCCACCCAATACCAAACTTTGCCCTGCTTGCCACATCTGCTCCAGAATCCCCTGCCCTCATTACATGATCCCTGACATCAGAAGGTCTACTCCTTGACTGGGAAACATTGCCCAACAACAGGGCCCGCCCTCACAGTGCATGGCCCGCTCCTGGGGCGCCAAGAGTTCTGCCCTCTGGGCCACAAGGCACAGGCACAACTTACCAGGTAGCAAGGGGTTGTGACCCCTCTAACATCCTCATTAGTGGGGTTTCAGGGGCATCAGACCTCCCCCAGAATGGAACCAAACCAATTGAGTCATGGACCGCACGCACAAAATTTTTCAGAACAAATCTTTTTAATGAAATATAGATAAAGTATCATATACTAAAAGTCAAACATCTACTATGACAGATTTTAATTTTATTAAAAAAAATAATTTAAGTAGTGATTAACTTAACTTAATGCTCCTGAAAAAAAACATGACAAACATACAACCATAATATAAATAACTTAACTTAAATGATGCAGGGGTGTAGGTTGTAGCCGTGTTGGTCTAAGGACATAGGCAGACAAGGTTCCTTGGGTGAATTTGATATCTTTTATTAGACCAACCCAAATGGTTGGAGAATAGTTATTAAGCAAGTTTTCGGGTTCAAAAACCCTTCGTCAGGCTCAGGAAGCTGCAGCAGTTGGTGTGTGCTCTTCCTGGATGGAATGAAAAGTAAACAAGCCAGGGGCTGGGCTGGGCTGGGGAGTCAGTTGCCAGGCAGCTGGTAAGTCCCCTGTCGGCGTCGCTTTCAGCTTTCCTGCCGCCCCTGTGGCTGATGTCGCTGCCAGCTTTCCAACCGGCTCTGTCGCTGGTGTCACAGCCGGCTTCCCTGCCAGCTCGGCTCTCAATGTTACAGCCGGCTTCCCTGCCGGCTCAGCTCTCTGTGTTACAGTCGGCTTCCCTGCCGGCTCCACTGTCGGCCTGGCTGCCGACTCCGTTGGAGCCTCTCCTGGCTCTGCCCCCGGCTTTTCACGCTGCTGGGTGCGGCGGCTGATTCCCTCCGTGTGAGGGCTCTCCCCCCCAGCCTCCACTCATCAGCCGCCCCGCCGCATCGTTGGGGCTGCTTTTTATCTCTCCTGGGCGGCATCTCCCGCCCATGCTGCTCGGTCGCAGCTGTATATACGCGCGGCTAATCACCCTCACCGGTGGTTTCGCCGCGCGCCTCTCCTCCGACTCTTCGGGCTCTACGAGAGGTAAGTGGGGCTCTCTTTTGGCCTGGGGCCCTCCTGCCACCCCAGCTCCTCTGAGACAAAGCTAACATTCTCAAATTGCTTTTTCTTGTCTGGGCACAAATTTGCAGCAAACTTGAGTACACATGCCTTTACAAACTCTCCAATGGTTTGCTGCTCTTGCCGATTATGTGCGCAACCTCATAATTCATTCTCGTAATTCCATCCTGTGCTGTCAATGTTTTTGTGAAAATTTTTTTGCTCCTTCTGCATTGCAGCAACCATCTCTACTTTCTTTGATTTTTCTTGGGCTGACAATCTTTCATATTTGGACACATGCTTGGTCTCACGTGCCCATCTCCGCTTGATGGTTTGCTCCCGCGCCACCTTTGCCTGAGCAGCTGACCTTGCTCGCCCAGGGACCTTGTGTAAACCCCGGAGGGTACCTTGATTACCTTCAGGGTGTCCCCCAAACTCTCCTGCCATGACTTTGGATGGTCCTTCAGTGAAGGGGGTCCTCTTTGAGGATGCCTCCAGAGTTGTCACGTGTCCCGGCGGATGTCCACGGGGCTCCAACCTCCCCTACACCTTGGCCATATGCCAACCTCTGAGACAAGCTTCAGGATCTTTTGCAGCTATCCCCTGTTGACGTCTTCCCTGGTCCCCTCGTGTCCTCCCTCGTGGCCGGACGCTTTGGGCTCTGGCCGGACCCAGAGGGTCTGGTGACACTCGGCCTTTGGAATTGTCCTGTTTGACGCCCTGCGCTTTCTATGGTTGATGTCGTTGGTCGTCACTGAGTCCTCACGTGGTTTCTTTCCTGTCTTTGAATGGGGTCCCTGCTACCACAACCTGGTACGGAGGGCTCCGCTAACCTGTTCTAGACAGGGAACTAAAATAGATCAGCCCGAAAAAGAAAAACACAAACGATATCCTCACCACCATAAAACCCCACACCCCAGAAACAACCCAAAGTGACAAAAATGGGAACTAACAACATGACTACAAGGGAAATGAGACAAAGGGAGAAGAAAAAAAGAAGAGGAGCAACCACGGGGGGAGTCCCGTGCTCCCCTAGCCTCTAATGCCCCTAAGTTAGTGCGTCCTCTGGGTCGGGGCCCATGTTTCCACCCCAGCCAGGGTCTCTCTCTTCCCCTCCAGGATCTGCCTCCACCCTGGAGTTATGGCACCTGTCGCCTCTGATAGGAGCTCCCATGCCATCTCTCGCTGTTGCCGCTGCCTACCTCTCCGCCGGCTCCTTTGATCCCTGCCGGTCTTCCCTGACACGGGGATTCCCCGCAGCTCCTGCTGCCGCCACCACTGCCAGCCTACCTGCTGGCTCCTTCGGGCCCCGCTGGTCTTCCCCGGCACAGGGATCCCTTGCAGCTCCCGCTGCTGCCGCCGTTGCCAACTGCAGCGGCTGGACGTGCTCCACCCAGCGGTTCCCTGCCACTCCTCCAGCCCTTGGCGTCCCTCCTCCTGCACCTTCGGGGTCGATTTTTATCTTCACTGGGTGACGCCTCTTCGTGACGTCACCCGGCCCCAGCTGGAGATGGGCACGGCTGATAAACCACTGGGACAGTTTTCCAAGGCACACCTCCTCACTCCTCCGGGCCCCTGCAACCGGTATGATTTTTTCTTCTTTTACTCCTGTCTGTGGTCTGCCTCTAAACGAGGCTTCCCCCTTGCCTGATCCTGTGTCCCTGGGACATTTCAAAATGCCGATTCAAATTGTATTCTTTGAATACAGCCACACTTCCTTTGCAAATTAAGCACACAGCTTTCCCATTTTTACTTCAGTAAAAAAATATTTAGAGGTCCATTCCTTGTTGAATGTTTGGCATTCATCGTCTAATTTCCTCTTCTTTGATGTGCTCATATCCAAATTATTCTTCTGTGGAGTGGTGAGATTAGGGATGTAAATATCATTAAAAAAATTCCATTTACATCTTCTAAGTTTGTCACTTAACCATAACATGTCTCAGGGCACTGTCCTTGCCCTGGCCTCTGCCCTTACCAGTCACATAGATGTCCTTGCTATAACAGCCGCCCAGGTGATTGAGGGAATTTGGTAGGTGTGTCAATAACTGTAGTAGAAGCACTGGGCCTACGTATGTACCAGGGCCCAGCCCACCCCAGGGTGCTCATGGCTCCAATGGCAAGCAGTTCCTGACTACAAGGCCCGGACCTGCACAGCACAGCAAGAAGTCAGCCCCGCCTGTCCTATTCTGGCTGCAGCAGGCGGTTGCCAGCTGCAAGCCTGGACCTGGGTGTGTGGGAAGGAGCCAGTAAGGGCCAGCCTGGTAGCACCTGGATCCCAGCTACAAGGTTGGGACTTCATGACTAGGCCCGTCACCTCCCAGCAAGGGTTCCTAGCTGCAAGGCAGGGGTTGGCACCTCACAGCACAGTAGAAGGCAGCCAAGCCTGCCCTTCCCCTGACCTGCATGGCAGGACCTGGCTCAGCCCTTCCTTACCTGCAGGCCAGCAGAAGCTAGCCCACTCCCTTCCCCTCACCAGCACTGGTAACCAGACCTGTCCACAAGACAGAACCCAGCCCACCCCATCAGGCCCCACGCAGCAAAATCTGGTCAACACCCCCCTTCCCCTCACTGGCGCCAGCACGATTGGCCCATCCCAACCATGTCCCCTTCCCCCAGGCCCAGGTTCCCCTCACCGGCACTAGCTTGGCCCCATCCAGTGCAGCAGGACCCATCCCATCCCAAGCTGCAGGCAGCTCAGTCGTGGCTTTCATTCCCCCGTGCCAGTCCAACTGGGTCTGCCTCGTCCTGTCCCAAGCAGCATGGGGCTGATCCTGGCCCAGCCGCGGCTTCTCTGCGTGCTGCTGGGGACGGGATGAGCCCAGCCAGATCAGCACGGGCCACCAGAAGCATCAGCTGAGCCATGTGCTGTACAGGATGGGACGGGACGAGCCTGGTTGGAGTGGCATGCAACTCAGCTGCACCTGTCTCCTACCTGTGTCGGCTGGTCCCAAGTGGCAGGAGGCTCTGCTGCTGCTTTTCCTGGCCAGTGACGAGCTGGCTGGGCCCAGCTGGCCCCCAGTGGCATGCAGCCAAAGATGGCTTCCCTGCATGCTGCTGGGTACAGGATGAGCTGGGCTGGGTTGGCACCGGCCAGCAGAAGCAGCAGCTGAGCCATGTGCCATTTGGGACTGGCCGGGGAGTGCTTTCCCTCCCTTGTGCCAGCCCAGCTCAAGGTACATGCAGCAAAACGGAGGCTTCCCCTTATCTTAGCTGGCCCGGCTGGTCCCAAGCGGCACACAGCTCGGCCACCACCTCTTCTCCCTGGTGCTGACCCAGCTTGAGCTGTACATGGCAAAGCCAGTCCAGCCGCTGCTTCCCCTCCCCAGTGCCGGCCCAGCCTGCCCAAGCAGCACAATGTGGGGAAAGCCTGCCCAGCAATTGCTTTCCTAGGCTTACCTGCAGGGCAGGATATTTTCCAGTCCTGTACAGCAAACAAGAAGCTGGTCCAGGCACTCCTTCCCCTCACCAGTGCCACAGGATCTGGCCCAGCCCCCCCTGCCCCCCTCAAGCTGCAAACATGGCCTGAGCCAGGGGCAGGGCAAGCCAGCTGGGGTAGGCTGAGGTCAGGGTTGGCTGCCTTGCAACCAGAACCCAGGTAAACAGCCTGAGGCACTTGCAGGCGGCAGCTCGTGGGTTTTGATTTTTGAATGGGGCTCCACGGGCTGGAGGAAAGTGCCTGGCAGGCTGGATCTGACCCATGGGAGGTATTTTGCCTACCTCTGCTTTACAGAATATCAAAGATGTCAGAGACAAGAATCCCTGTGCTGCTGATTTCAAATACTATATCAGATGTAATCCCTCCAAATGGCAGAGTTTAGAGCATATGTCTTCAATATGAAAAACCTCAAAATCTGCGTGTGAGTATGGAAAGAGGCCAGGAAAGTAAATGCTGAGACTAAAGAAAAGAATGCACATCTATAAAATATTTTGTCTAATAGTGGTGTAGTAAACTGGCTACTTTCTATAGCCTCATGCACAACCAAGGTTAAGAAGCATACTTCTGGGGCAATACGAAGACAGGTCATGCCTTCTGGGAAGCTGAATGAACATTTCTTGAGCAATCAAGTTGAGCCAGTCTATTCAAGTCTAGTCACATTTAATAAATTTAATCATCACCAGTGCATCTTCACAAAAAAAAAAAAAAGATTTTTACTTCTTGCTCACCTCTATCAAACCTCTACAGTGTTCTCCAGGCTTCCACATGTATCAGTGGTTTCCCACTGCTGCTGAAAAGGCCTTAAAGTGTACATAAACACTTCCTGCTTGTGGCTAGCAACCTATATAGGGCATATGTCTTTCCCTCCTTTACTTCCACCTTTATGCTATAGAAGGTATATTTTCACCTGACATTAACCAAGGAAAATGAATTATTCTGAAGTAAAAACACAGTGAAGACAAGGTCTTCTAGCTGCTCCACAATGCTATTCCTCTGCCTAAGCTTGACCATGCCTAGTTTACCTGGTAGTAAAGCTTGAGCTAGTCAAGTGGAAATCTCTCTGTAGACTTTAATGGAGCTTTCACTTTAACCTTAGGCATTATCCTAACATTACTAATATTAACATTTTTGCAGCTACCACTAAGAATAATAACAGTCTAAGGCTTTGTGCGTTTAGCAGATAATGACTGAACTGGCAGTCCCGTTTCTTGTAGCTGCTATGCAATGTTTTTTGTTTAAGGAAGAAGGAACTTGCAGACTGAAAACCCCAGGGGACTGCCAGAGAAAGCGTGAGCCTCAGTCAGAAACACTCATTACCAGAAGGGTAAATTTTTAAACAGAACAGACATGTTTAATCAGGTGTTTGGGTTTCCTTATGCAATCCCTGGCAAACTCCATTCCTGAATATATCAGCTAGAGTCTTGGATAAGCAATTTTCCCCACCACCCTTTGTCAACACCTCACCCAATTCTTTTCTTGTATACTATATTTACATGTATAAATATTTATATGGGTATAATTATAGAAATGTAGCTGTTATACCACTGAAGTATTTATATCTAAATATGTATATAGGAAAGGTAGACTGGGATGTGGAAGCAAGATACTACTAGTCATAAATGGTAATATGCACATAAGGTAAATGGGTAAGTAATTGTTAGAAGCAATCTACTGTCCTCTGGAATGGTTAGCAATCTATGGCCACTAATTTACCATTTGTTAAAAAGACCTATTTACCCTTTATGAACTGCGTAGAAATAGAAATTCAAAAGAAAGTATAACCTTATTTTCTAGAATGTATTGGCTTAAACCTTATTAAGAATTACAGGGCCACTCCACTAGATGCATCATTTCACTGAAGTGAGCTTGATGGCAATTCTAAAACAAATCCACAAAGAATATAGGGATCAGTAACTGTAAAAAATGAAAATGCAGACATGTGAATCTGTTGTAGCATAGCAGTTTCATTTAAGTGTCTCTACAAGAGAAATTAAAAAGCAGGCTAACACTACAGAAACAAAAGCAGACTTATTAAATTAACAAAGTTTAGGAAATTATACAATAAACAATCAGAGAAGGAAACAGAAGGCAATCCAAGCTGTTGTGCTCGCTCTCACGTGCACATGTATTTAACTCTCAGCAAAACAGTTTCATCATAATTCTGCAGTAACTGGCAGAATGTGGGCTCAGGAGCTCTTGCAGAGTACCCTTCACAGGGAGAGACACAAAGACACAGCCTCTTCACAGTATTATTCCTCCCCACCCTCTTCCCATCCCAGAGTTAGAGGAAGTGAAATTCCTGGGTTTTGTAGGCCCAGACCAGGGCATTCTCATCAAAATGTGAGACCACAGACAAAAAGGGATGGACAGGAATGAAAAACTAAACAACAACAAAAGCAACATATTAAACTACAGAATAAGTGTGAAGGCTTTATTCTGAAGGTACAGGAACTGAGAATAACCATTTTATGTTCTCCCGGCCAGTCCAGTTCCTCCTGTCTCTGAAGGTCTCTCGCTGTGGCTTCCTTTTGTTTAAATGAAAGTGAATTAGTACCATTAAGGCTATTTATTCTGTTTTTCTCTCCTAACAACCCTTATATGTAACCTATGACATTATACCAGATAAGACCCTTCTCTCTCTTTCCTAGCAACTACTATGGAGACCTTGGGGGAATGACTATGAGGCAAAGTAAAGATAAACGGAATGGAATGAAAAGGAAGCATCATATGTGCATGGAGAACTACTGGGAATGATCGAATGAGATGAGATGGAAAGGAAGAAAGAGCATGTGAAGACAGTTTCAGAGTTTGAAATCTGATTCCCTGAAATGGAGTATTGGAGAAGGAAAAGAAGCAGAAGCAAAAGAGGAAGAGGAAGTGGAAGAGGAAGAAGAAGAAGGGCATAATGATATCTAAATAGGGTTTCCTCTGTTTTGTGGAATGAAGTTTTTTTAGGGGAACCATTTTAAAAACTGTGGTCATATCACAAATGCCTGTTTCAGAGAGAGTCAAACCAGGGGGCTTTAGGTACAACACAAGTGAATTTTGAGATAAGTTAGCAGTAGTAACTTTGAATCACCAAATCGACATTTGGAAGCACCATGTGCAATAACTGTTTTCTTGAAAATTCTATACATTTGACTGGTTTATAAACCTTGCTCAGCAAATTAATAAGGACTTGTTTTGTTCCATCATATGCAGTGATAAAAAGCCTTCCAACATTTTAATTGTGTGTGCAAGTATTTATTCCTTTCTTATTTATGTGACAATATACAATTATAGTTCTGAGTGTGCCCATGACAGATCCCACCCTGTGACCTACTAACAATCTTTCTTGCAGAATTTCTCCAAAATTGGTATTGTTAGCACTGCAACAGACTCTTAGAATTCTTATAAATATATAAAAAGTTGACAACATCTGATTTTTCCTAAAGGACAATGGGTCCCTTGACTTTAAATCTCTGCTTTACTTTCAAAGCTTCTCTTTCAGCATGGGCCATCTAAGATAGGTTTTCCTGTTTTCTTTTCTCCTATACAGAAATGTAAGCAATTTGACTAGTTGAAAAGACAGAACAAAAACAGTTAATGGAGTAGAAGGACACTGGAATATGTCTTTATCAGGAGCTCTGGAGGTTCATACAGCAATTATATAACATTTTACTAATGCTCTAAATTAAAGTATCGCCAGGATATTTTCTTTAGATTAAAAATTAAAACCAAATATGTTTGCATAGGGGAGGATAGCAGCCAAAAGCAAAAAAAGACTTACTATTTTATTGCTACTTTGCAAAATTTCATTCTTATGGAAGAACAGTTTGGACTGACATTAAAAAGTGCCTATGAAACCTGCAATGTCCAGGCATCACAGATCTCCAAAACAGGGGATAAGAGATTGTCTTACTTGCCTGCAAGTTCACCAGAAAGTAATGAGAACAAAGCAGCTAGCATTACCACCTCTACCTCATTAAGAATACAAATGTTTTAAGTGCTTTCATTATGCACGATTTTGGAAAAACATCTAGTTTATAACAAGGACACGAGAAGACAACAATGACTCAACCAGAATAGATAATGGATATATTGCTTGGTGACAGATGACAGAATAGCCTAATGAAGTATTTGACGTCAGGGAGAACATTACTACTTTTCACGTATCACCACTTACAAGTAGGACTTTGTATGCATATCATAGATTCATAGATTCATAGATGTTAGGGTCGGAAGGGACCTCAATAGATCACCGAGTCCGACCCCCTGCATAAGCAGGAAAGAGTGCTGGGTCTAGATGACCCCAGCTAGATACTCATCTAACCTCCTCTTGAAGACCCCCAGGGTAGGGGAGAGCACCACCTTCTGTGGGAGCCCGTTCCAGACCTTGGCCACTCGAACTGTGAAGAAGTTCTTCCTAATGTCCAATCTAAATCTGCTCTCTGCTAGCTTGTGGCCATTATTTCTTGTAACCCCCGGGGGCGCCTTGGTGAATAAATACTCACCAATTCCCTTCTGTGCCCCCGTGATGAACTTATAGGCAGCCACAAGGTCACCTCTCAACCTTCTCTTGCGGAGGCTGAAAAGGTCCAGTTTCTCTACTCTCTCCTCGTAGG
>NW_005842019.1:90175-102726 GCF_000455745.1 Alligator sinensis | reverse complement strand
TTTCCGTGCCACCCAGCAGGTCATTTCCTAGGCTGTAGGTGTGCTGGACATTTTTCCTCCCTAGGTGCAGCACTTTGCATTTCTCCTTGTTGAACTGCATTCTGTTGTTTTCTGCCCACTTGTCCAACCTGTCCAGGTCTGCTTGCAGCTAAAATATCAGACTGCTGAAGGACAAAAGTATAATGATAATGAAGCCAGTTTCTTAAGCTTGTAACTTTCACATCTCTTCTAAGCCTTTTTTTGTTTACTTTACTTTTTACATTACTTTTCCTGAACAACTTCTGACTTTCAAATTTAAGGAAAATAAAGGAATGTTCAGAGTTGTCATTGAAAGATTGCGTTACAGCTGTTGCATCTCACTGAATTCAAAACAGTCTGGGTAGAAGCAGCGAGAAAGAATTTCTTTTTTAATGCTCTGATACAACCCACTGATTGTGCCATCTGTCCGACACATGATGAAGAATCTCTAAACAGAAAATAGCTGTGGGGAACATAGTACAGTATTTGTAGATCTATGTTTGGTAAAAGATAAGAGCTTGTATTAAAATAGCAAGCTCTGCTTCTTTGAACATATTAGGTTAGCTATTCAGTATGTTTCCGGCATGAAGAGAAGAAAAATGAACAGATCTGTCCAGATGGAAGGGAAAACAGAGCTACAGGCAGGACAAGGAGAAGGTGCTTGTGTCTACGTGAAGACCGTATCAGCGCAATCTGCTTAGCACGGACATAAGGGTAGATCCCAGGATGTGTGATGTTGGAGTTTTAAAAGATGACTCTGCAATGCAGGAAGATGCATGAAGGAGACAAATACAACTCTCAGTACTGTGCAAAGGAAGTACAAAATTGCATTAATGAAAAATGGTAATGCTAAGTGCTCAGATAACTACTTAATACAGTTATATTGGCAGTTCAAATAAATCTGTCCATACCAAGTATCAATTATGTAGGACACTCTCACTGCAGTAATAATGGCTATAAATCAAGTAATTGTCTCCTCGGTAATTATTTTCATTAGTAAGGTTAGAAAGCATTTATACTTTTGATTGGCATGTGGCAAGAAAGCTAAAGAAAGTGTAATATCGTGTTCAAAGGTCATTTCACCTCAGGGGAAAAAAACCCAAAATTACTTTTAAGACATTACAGAGCTTAGGAACAATGGGAAAAAGCACTAGACTAGAAATGGACTAGAAATGGGTAAACTTCAGACCCTAGAAAGGGGCAAACTTCAGACCCTTCTGAAGTTCAGCTTGGATCCTTATCTGAAACTTTCAAAGTCTCTTCTGCAATCTACTCTCTACCTTTAAGCATCTGCTACTTCAGTAAAGGAATAAGGAAGCCCAGTTGGTGATCCAATTCATCCTTGATTACATGTACTCTTCTGAGAATAGCTGCATGGCACCATGACTTTGTGGTGACAAGTCCTGTTCAACCTGTGGCTGAGTGGCACTGCAGCCGGATGATGGAAGCTGGCAGCCTGCCCATGATTTGCTACTTCCTGCAGAACTCTTCAGTTCTAGCTGTCACTCTCAGCTTTCTCTGACAAGTGTGCTCCAAAATGGATTACCAACATCTGAAACCCCAGAGAGGGTCAAAGTCTCTGATGCTGCTATGGCTGACTGGAACTGAGGCTCTAAATTTCAAATGTCTTGTATAAATGCATGATAAAATGGATCATGGACAGTATGCTGTATTCTAAGTTCCTAACAACAGTGACTAAAATATGCGACTACTCACATGCAACAGAGAATTCTGGTAACTGCACAATTACAGCTAAATCTATAACCTATAGAATTCGACAGTAGTTTTCCTGTGTTTAAATTGGGCCAAGGTGGCAGGGCAAGCACTATCGGTTAAATACGCATCTAATCACAAGAACCTAAAAGGTCTGCTGGAAAAAACAGCGGTGTTTGTAAGATAAACAGCTATAGAGAAATAAATATACAAGCCTAGCCTCTGAAGTCAGGGAATTCTGCATGCTACAAACTGACGACCATATTCTCTTTTCCTTAGATTCCTAAAAATATGCCAGTTAAACACAAAATTTCATGTGAAGTGAAGGTTATACAATTAAACAGTCAGGAAATTCAATCAATTAAACTTGATTAAATCTGGGAGCAGGACTAGTCATAACATTTTATTGGTAAGACTAACAAAATCATGAAATTACCGATCAATGTATTATTACAAGTGTTATTTATTAGCATTCCAGTAGTAATTCTCATGTCTCCCTCAAACAAATGGGAAATGTCTTGAAAAGCTTATCAATCAAAATAAACAAGACCATTAACAGATGGGAGGCAAAGAACAAAGACATGTAGTGCCTTGTTTACAGGTCATACAGGATCCCTTAGAGGCACAGCCAGGATCACAGACTTGACCCTTATTAAGCAGGCAGGATCATTATCCCTGTTTGACATTTGGGAAAACCAAAGCACAAAGAGGTGAAATGACTTGCCCGAGGTCATTCAGCAGCTCAGTGGTACAACAAGGAACAGAACCCAGGCCTCTTAAGTCCCAGACCAGTGCCCTATACTCTCTGGGTGTCACTGCCTCTAACTTTAGATGTATTTAAGTATACACAAATAAAAAGGCTTCTTTCATATTGTTAAACCTCCATGAGAACATCCAAACTGTTTCCCAGAGTCCAGACTATTGAGTATAATTTGCAAAAAATGTGTTATCAATTATGGCACTCATGTTGCTTCTCATACTCTAAGTATGTTGCAAATAATGGGGCGTATGCTCCTTCCCTTCTGTGCAAAGCATTGCACTTGATGGTACTGGGAGATGTAAAAGGAACTCCTAATTCTAACGTGACAAGGAGTGCTTTTTAACAATGTCTGAGTGTTCCCATTTCTGTCCCCCTGCAACTTATTTTATATGCGACTAGAAAAAACTTAGGTTTATAAGCAATACAAGAGCTCTCATATCACTCCTGCAGATGACTGAGCCATTCAGAAAATCCTATACCCTCAAGTGACTCGTTCCTCAAAAGTAATTCCTCAATGACTTTTCCATTTTGACGGTTAAATTTTTGAGGAAGGCAAAAAAAGCTGATCTCCACATCTTTTCTTGATCTAAAAGAGAAATATAAACTGAAGTCATACACCATGTTATCTAACTACTGAGAGACAGAGAGAATATGAATAATGACCACATAGCACAAACCATCCATCCAATTCTGCTGCTCGTTTTTTTAAATCTCTTAATTTTTTTTAATGCGACAGCAACAACTCCACCCTGTCCAATTAGTTGATAACTTATTTTTTACTATGGAAAAAAACACCCTTATGAAAAGCCATTAGCAATTCATCTTTCTTGATCACTGATGCCTTTAACTAAACTGAACACTTTCTTTTTCCCCACACACTTTCTTCCAGTCTTCTGAAATTTAGTTCTCTCTGTTCTTTCTTCTGCCTTGCCAACCACATGCTTGACTATCTCTTTCATGGTTCCTCCTCTCACCTTTTCATTAGCAACTCCACTTTTTTATTACTTATGACCACAGTTCTGTTCTTTGCTATAATCTGAATATATGGCAGCACAATCCTTTTTCAACAGTTCACCTTCAGCTAGTCTTCTAGAAACCTAAGTAGCCATGCTACTCTAAGCATCTGGCATACCACTTGATCACTGTTACAACCATTTTGTCAGATAAGCCAGTCACACAGTTATGTTTCTTGTCAACAGAAGTTAGAAAAGAACAAATAAACAGAGGAGACACCAGCGAGTACCTAAAAAGACTGCTAACAACTACATCCAATCCACTACAACCAACCGATAGCTATCTTATATAGGACAAGAAGAGGAACATCAGGCCCTCACAACCTCTCGCACACTTTTCAGTGCGCTCCATAAGCCCTTTACCATTCAACACCTCACTGGCAACGAGAAGCCTGCTTTGGTCCGAGTTACAGAACCCAGTTGACCCCATGGAACTAGTATTTTAGATTGTCATCATTCAGTAGGATACTCTCTGTATGAAACAAGAAGACACAGAAACTACAATTCTGAAAGTGGATGGAATCAGTGCTACTCAATGCCCAAGTATTTGTGATGGCTATAGATATTTTTTCCTGAGATTGGCCAGAAACCTATCATTCACAAACCAAGCTTGAATATTAATTACCATATTTACTCAAATAGAAGACAGCCCCACTTATAAGATGACCCCCCAATAATTACCATATTGCATAGTGCACAAGTCGAAGTGCGAAGCCGAAATATTTACCCCTTAAATTTTTGCCTTGACTTCTATACCACATCAGTACTTGGAAATAAAATTAACAAAAAAATGCATACAATACATGGATTATAAAAATGTAGTAGAGATAGACTTTTGATGGAAAGGGTGCCAAAGCATACATCAGACTATGGAGAAGTGATTGGAGCTAAACTAAATAGATCAAAAGGCACTAAAATGGAAGTGGGGAACTGGAGGAATTTGGAGAAGCTGGGCATTCAAATAAGAGATTGAAATTATACCGTGAGGGATCCTGATGGACGCCAAGGAAAAAAGGTAATACAATATGGGAAAATGTAATGACAAGGATATGGCAAATACTTTGGTTATGACCCAGAAGGACGCTGTTCTTCACTGGAAAAGTGGCAGTGGTTAAGGCTGTACTAAATTGGCTGTGTTAAATCAATCATAAATTGATGAACATGGTAAGGGAGAGAGACAGGACAGCACCAGTGGGAAACTTCACAAAAGGACAAGTGAAGAAGTTGTGGAGAGCAGTAGCAGGTAAACAACTAGAAGAGGAACATGCTGACCTAGTGTGGATGGTTGTAAGACATACCTTGCCAGTGACAGGTCCAGCACAGATGGGGCTTGATGATCTAATCTAGGTGCCCAAGGGAGAGGTGCAGGGAAGAAGAAACAGTGGGATGTATTTTGGGAGTATACATATGCAAAGGGGGTGTGGGAAAGTTCTGCTGCATTTCTGAGTGTCACCAAAATAAACCTGTTGTTTGCATGGGAGATAGTACTCTATGGACTCATAGTAAAGGGACCAGAGGAAGTGTTATTAAGGACTTTATTAGCATGTTTTAAAACTAGTTTATGGAAAGTAAGAAACGGTAATTTTTTAAAACAGTTGGCTTTCACTGAAAGAGAGTACCTGAAGTTGGGGCTGCATAAACTGAGATACTACGTTGATCAGGACAAGGAAGAGATTGGAGAAGAGGCAAAGAAGAAGTGGAGGAAAAAGGACTGGACATGCTTATTTCACTAAATCAACAGAGAGGACTGATGGGAGGGGCAGAAAGTTTCAGGTGGTTACTGAAGTAATCGTTTTCCATGGGTTTCTGCATGAAGAAAAATAGTTCTGTAAGAGGTTCTTGTGTGGGAAGTTGATGTATGTTGGTTAAGGGTTTAACATATATGTATTTGTATGTTTTTGGATATGCAATTGTTCTTTATGATATGAAATTTGGTAAAACAAGGATGCTCAAAATACGAAGCTTTTTAATCGTAGGGTAATAAATGTGTTTTTCATAAAATTTATTTTAAAAAAGGGTTCCCAGCTCAATGTGGGCCATGTGTTTTATAGTCATACTCAGTGTTGGCTACACTTAATCAACTTCATAATTACGGACCTTTAATCTCGCTCTTTTTGCTGTGTGCCCCACCTCACCACTGAGTGGCTGAGAGGCAAAACGGTGGCATTAATCATCTTCCGGCCACTCGGGGGGGGAGGGGGAGGGGGAGGTGAACAGCAAAAAGAGCAAGATTAAAGGCGCTGCTAACTTCCACTACAATTTAGGTAAGTCCCTATTCATATTTGGTTTCCATTACTGAGCACATGTTGCTTTTGGTAGTAGTTCAATGATAGAAAATATCTTTAGCGAGATTTCCTTGTTTGTGATTACAAGACAAGGCTTTTTTCCCCATTCCACCCAACTGGGGAGAAAAAACCTCCTCTTGAATTCAAGTAAATATGGTATTCATGGAGAGTGAAGCTTCATACAGTGAAATCTCAAACTGTTACAAAAAAAATGTTCTCCATAATAAGGATTATTATGGGCACAGCACCCCAGTATCTGTGAGTTTCCCATTTATACAGAATTTCACCCTAACATCCCTGTCTTGATATTCAAACCCTTAATGTGAGTGGAACCTCTTAAGGGTTTATTTTCACTGCACAATTTAACTGAGCTTGAACCCCCCCTTTCCTGTTGTAACAGAGAGCCTAGGGCTCCCTGTTCCCTCCTTCCCAGCCAGGGAGCTCTGCAGACTAGGCAGGGCACAGCAGTTGCAGGTTGCTGGGGCAACAGGGCAAATGAGGCAATTAGTAGGCACCTGCAGGCAGCCTGCTAAGGGGAAGTAGGCAGGGCCCTGGAAGCATATAAGTCTGAGGCTTGGGCTGTCAAGGTAGTCTAGCCTGGCCGGCTGCAGGGTTAGGAGCTCCTTACCCAGGGATAATAGACTGCCTGCTTTGCTGCCTGCAGGAACACTGAGGTTCAGGGAGCTCACAAGGAGGCCAGGCTGGGAGGTACACCAGTGCAAGGGGTAAAGGAAGGTTTGCCCTCCTAAAGCGGCAGAGGGATGCTTCTGCTGTTGTTTGTGTTTCTGTTATAGCCCAGGGGCTTATGGTTTATGATACTGTTCATACTGGCAGTTTAGGTTGGGATGATAGGGGTGGTATACAGAGGTTCTGTGAGGCACACGATTGCCTTGAGCCCTGCAAGGGGAAGGCGCAAGGCTTGAGCTACTATTGAGCTCAGAGAAGGGTAGAGTGAAAGGCTGCAGAGGCAGACAGGGTCCAGGGACCTGGTGCTCGAGAGGGGGCGACTATACAGGGGCTGGGGGCCCAGCACCCAAGAGGGCACAGCCACGCAAGGGTCTGGGGCCTGGCAGACAGGTGCTGGGGGCTTGGTGGCCAGAAGGAATGAATCAGAGCTAGTGCCTCAAAGCCAGGTCTGACAGTGGGCCCAGGATAGCAGGCTTAGTTAAAATAAAGGGATGGAGGCCAATGAGCCTAAAGCTTGACAGGAGAACAATGATAGTGAGACATCTGCAAGGCTTGGGGCATGGTGTAGGGGAGGATTTGGAGCCATGAAATGAGCCCCCAAGGCTTGAGGCACCCTGCGATGGCACAGTTATAGAGTGAGGCCCAGCTGGGGGCCAGGGAACCCTAGTGCGGGTTCAGTTGAACCGGGGCCACATGAAGGCCCATTATTATACCATCAAGGCATGGCAGGCGAGAAGGGAAGGCACCCTAGGGGCGGAGTGAGGCATGGTTGAAGAGCCACCAGGGGGCATCACGGCCACCCCGGGACCCCAATGTGCTACATGAAACTTTTCTCTATCTTTGGTATCTCAGCTGTCTAGTATATCTTGCCTTATGTTGATAAGCAGCTCTTCCGTGCAGAAAACATAATTTACCTAGGTTGGTAATGCATACTGTAAATGTATTGTGCTTTATAAATTTCTTATTATAATAACAAGATTCATATCCATGTGTCCAATATATAATTCAGGAAAAAAAAAACAGCTGGAAAGTAGGCATCCACTGAAAGTGATAGAGAAAAAATAATGCTCAGACAGCAAGAGAAGCACAGACAACTTGGACTGAGAGATGAGTAGGAAAATGTATATGTATTACAGACCTAACTAGACTGGTATTTATACTGGAGCTGGCTGAGATGTCCCAGGTATCATCATCATAGTTGTTATTATTATTAATTGTTGTTGCTGTTGTTGAAAACAGAATTTCTCAGTGGTACATACATTCCAGTTTTGAAAGGGCAAATTTCTTAGGTTCAGGTTGGAATTTCTGATGACAGAGACCCATACACTCCCACATAACATAACCAATAGCCACTCATATGCAAGCGCGAGTCTGAAGTTCTTGTTCTTGTTTCTCACATCCCAAATGAGGGTCGCAAACCCACCTGGCTATTCCAAGGTTGAGCTCTCTGGCTTCTGTTGTTGGACCACTCTCACATGCCTTCTTTGACTCAGTCAGTATTCAATTATTTTTATAATGAACAGTTTCCAGCAGGAGAGAATACTTAATAGCCTGCTGTTTATGGCACTTACCTGGGACCTGAAGGGTCCTGAAGACTCTTCCCCATACCCCAAGGAAGAGCCTTGATGATTGTGCTGTGGCTATTCTGGGTTATATACGTTTCACTTGTATTTCATCAAAAACCTTGAAATAACTTGGTTTTGCCTTGATGAGAAAGGGAAAAGCTTTTGGAACTATAAAAACCTGCTGGATGGAAGCACAGTTCCACACTTAGCACTGATTTCTAATAAACCGTTTTATACCAGTCTGGCAGCAAAAACACCGTGAAGTGGGCATAAATTATGCTGACACCCATATTAGAGGTAATGTACAGGACTAGAGCAATATAGAAGTGATTTAGTGCAAGTGAAAGAGAGAATCTGTTCCATTAAGTTAATGTTTACATAACGTATATACATATAATTTAGCAAATATGTGCAACTTTTCTGTGCTTTTTAAAAATGTTTTCCTTCGGTCTAACTGTTCTTTAATAAGTAATAATCTTTCTCCCACCCCTGTTGGCCATCATATTTTTTCTAAGTCTCCTTCTCTTTGTTCCTCCATTTCCACTTTTAATATTTCTCTGTCCTCTTATTAGTATCCCTTTTCACCCAATTTCTGTCCCTTTTTCCTACCAACTCTAAGCAGCAGTAGTAAACCTACTGAAACACAAAGGAACTATTTTCTGTGCCAAAGAGACCTCTGGTAATCCATGATTCTTAAAACCAATGTCAGTAAGGCAAATGCACCTGGAAAACAAAATAAGAACATAATGTCTTGAGAAAGGAGGTACATTTTCTCCCTTAGCCTAAAATAAAGATAAGGCTGCCACTTCCTGTCTCTTTTTTTGTCTTTCATCTTCTCCCCTTGTGTTTAGATGCCTCAGGCTGATAGCAACAGAACCAACTTGGCACAGACACATCTGTCCATGGCCTCTGAGTGAGACTAATGGAAGCACAGATTCCAGAAACAATTCACTCTTTAGCATCTCTGGATAACAGGGTTTTCTTCTTTGATGATGTCTGTATGAAATTATGTATAGTAATAAACCTAAAATAATATTTTAAAACAGAAAATAAATGAGTCACAACAAAAGAAAGGGGTTGGTTAACATCTCATTAAGCAATTATATATATTATTCTTACATAATAATAGAAGATTTAAACTTCACCCCGGTTAAACTGGATACAGTCTTCTTTCAGATTACAGCATGTGCATGCTTGGGGTGGGGAAGCACAGAAGAGACATATTACATGTCTAAAAAGCACCTTCGGATTCTGACACTATTCTGTCAGTATCATTCCTTGCTGCTGAGTCCAAAGAGGGTCTCCCCATCATCACCAGCTATCACAACTCTCCACCCAAAACAAAAGGCACAAAACCTGCTTCAAAATGACTGTTCTCCCGTTCCCCACACTGCAACACATCCAGGCTTTGCTCCATTTCTTCTGTAAACAAAAATCTTCAAATCATGATGAACGTCTCTCTCTCAAATGCCTAATGACCTAGCTTTGAAACTGGCTGTTGCTGTGCACATCTAGTCTCTATTTGTACTGAATACCAAAGGAATTTGGGTGTGCCCTTTTACTGAAATGTCTTTTTCTGAAACAAATCATTGCCTGACTCATCTTGCTAAGAAATATATATTAATATATATTAAGAAATATATATTAATGACAGATACCAAGGCTCTTCATCCCAGCAGCTCTTCTCACAAGTTGAGGAGCTGTCCTGAATACTATACTGCCTTATTTGTTTGGTATATTTATATTGTCCTATACGTAATGGAGATTAGCCAGAGTATAAGTACACAACACCATGCACTTCATGATTTACCTCTGAGACTTGTAAAAGCAGACTTTTAAAATGAGATGAAGAAAAACAAACAAAAAACACATTTAAAAAAATTCATGTCCATATTCCTAGCCGATACATTCTGGTTTCCAGTCTCAGTTCATCTTAAGGGAAATAATGAATACTGTTAAGAATACAATTTATAAGGAGAGTCATGAGAAAACAAGGTAAGCAAAATTTATGTGAAAATAAAATTATGACAGAATTGCTAAAGAGGTTTCCAGAGCTCTAGAGATACCAGGCTTTACTCAGAATTATTTAATAAAACAACCGTAACAACCCTTTGCTCTCAGAGACCCTGCTCATCCCAGGATCTCAGTGTGCTTTATAAACATTAATTAATTAAGCTTCAAAATGCTCCTGTAAGATACAGTACGTAAGCATTATTACACCTATTAAACACATATAAACCAGAATTACGATGTTTAATTATACACAGAGTTGTTCTTTTTAAATTGATTTCCTTCTATAAAAGATGCTGATTGTCTATTGCTTTTCGAACACAATTTTATGGGTCCAATTTTTTAATAGGCAGGGTTCCACTGCACTTGCATTTGTACATGAAATTACCCACTTAATATGAAAAAAGCGGGTAATATTGTACACAAATGCCTAATGAAACCCACAAAGGCCAAACCAAAACTGATGCTGAAATGTAGGCACTGGCAATGCTGAACAGACCACAGGTCCATCTGTGCCTTTTTCTGATAGTGGCCAATCCCAAACAATTTAGAGGCAAGTGAAGAAAAAAACAAAAGCTGGGATAACTTGTTCCAAGGTACGTTTCCTCCTAACCAACAGGTACCTACAGGGGTGCATATGAATAGTGTCTCAGACGGCCGGGGCCGACTTGAGGTGATCTGGAAATTACTCGGTTGTTGGGCGGGCTGGTGAATGGAGAGGCAGACAAAGCGTATTGGTTGCAAAAAAAAGCTTTACTTACACCGCTAGTAGCCGCGACGCAGGTGGTCCGGTCGCTTAAACAACTACGCGAGTTGCTCCAGCTGGCAAGGCTCAGACCAGCTAATCCGTACACAAACCAGGCCGGCAGGGAAAGGGTACGTCGAGGGATGGCGCTCGGCGACAGGGAGACAAATCGATAGTTGATCAGGCTATCCCTCAGCTCAGCCACGAGTCAGGAATCTTCAAAGTCACTCTGCAGCGTGCTCAAAGTTCTCCGACTTGGGCGGAAGTTGCACAGATTTTCATGCGTCAAACAAGCCAATTGCTAGCCGCCACGTAGGAATAATTTAGAACTGGCCAATAGTGGGACACAAATTTGCATACGAATGGCGGGAACTCTCTTGCACCAGAGTTTTCTGTGCGCAGAGACTCTCATGTGGCGGGAAAATTCCACCGTGCCGAGGCACTAAAATCACTGGGTTGTGACAAATAGAAGCATAAGGGCTTCTGTCTCCCCATTTTCAAATATTTATTATTACAATTCTGGATGCTTTCGTTCTACATATGTATGAACTATCCTTTTTTCCAATTCTTATTTCAGTCCTGGCCTCAACAGCACCTTGCAGCAAATTACTACTGGAGGCAAATTAAGTATTGCAGCAATCCACGTTTTCTCCCTGTTTTCAGCTTGCCCCCTTTGAATCCCAGTCTAAATCTGTAGCTTATATTTCCCATAACTCCAGAAGAACATGTTGTTTATAGTCAGAGGTATAGTAGGGCAGGTCTCCAGCTGGGGCAGTGGCTGATGCATGGGACAGCGTCGGCTCCTGCCATGCCAAATGCAGTGGTGTGGTCTGCAACCACAGCAATTGCTACATTTGCAACTCACCACAAAAGTCACACCTGGGGCTGCTACCCCAGTTGTTGTGTCTCAGTTACATTATTGTTTATAGTGGTTACACAAGAGCACTTATGGATCAAACTGAATTTAAAGATTAAATTATGACTAAACTATGAATCTCTGAATGACCACAGAACTCAATGGATCTGTTCTGAAATATTCATCATACAAGGTTAGGCCGCAGCTGGAGTACTGCGTCCAGTTCTGGGCACCGCACTTCAGGAGGGATGTGGACAGCATTGAGAGGGTCCAAAGGAGGGCCACTCGCATGATCTGGGGACAGCAGGGCAGATCCTATGAGGAGAGGCTACGGGACCTTGACCTGTTCAGCCTTCGCAAGAGAAGGCTGAGGGGGGACCTGGTGGTCATCTATAAACTTACTAGGGGGGACCAGCAGGGTTTGGGAGAGACCTTGTTCTCCTGAGTGCCTCCCGGAGTAACAAGGAATAACGGCCATAAGTTGCTAGAGAGTAGGTTTAGACTAGACATCAGGAGGCACTACTTCACAGTCAGTGTGGCTAGGATCTGGAACTAACTTCCAAGGGAAGGGGTGATGGCTGCTACCCTGGGGGTCTTTAAGAGGAGGTTTGATATTTACCTGGCTGGGGTCATTTGAGCCCAGTTTTCTCTCCTGCTCACAGCAGGGGGGTGGACTAGAAGATCTATAAGGTCCCTTCCAACCCTACATCTATGAATCTATAATGTTATCCTATTGTGTTCTGTTTTGGTCCAAAAACTCATGTGACTGTATCAGACTGCTTGTGTCAGTTATTAATGAAAGATAACTTAATGTTCCTCTTTGTGTGCTAAGAAATGCAACTAACTTTATGAAAGAGCATTTTACTTGCTACCTGAGATTCTGGTTGTCACTCTCAGCT
>NW_005842019.1:84668-90140 GCF_000455745.1 Alligator sinensis | reverse complement strand
TGAACCGCTGTTTCCAGGCTGCAGCAGGAACTAGGCACTTGAATCAAATCATACCAACTTTTGAAAAGCTTACATTGACAAGGCAGAAATACTTCAATTCTAAATAATTTAATGTCTTTTTCTTTCTCAGACAAGAAATAGCATTTTCAAGAAATGGTTAATTTTTCCTCCCTATTTACTGAAAGACTGTAATATGTAGCTGGAAAACAGACACTTTTTGCTGGTACTCTGCATTAGCTGAATCACCAATTAGGGGGCATTGTCTTCAGTTTATCTTTTTCCATCAGGTTTTCAATTTATAGTACAGTAAAACTTTCCCAAAAGAAACTTGGACCACATCACCAGTTAAACTGGTTGCTGATATTATCACTCTTCTGATAACAGGGCCTGCTTTCAGGAATTAAAGACGCTGCCTTCAGCTACCTTGCCAGGTATAGGTGAATACACTGTGCTCCCTTTAGTGCTAAAATAAGTGTCTTACTTCTATTCTGCATGGAACAAGAACTAAACTTTAGTACCTCTAGGCTGATGTGGTCATTCCTTCAGTGGCTGAGACTTCTGTACCACTGAATATGTTAGTTAGGATATTGACAAATTAAATGTGCACACAGCCTAAAGTGGCCTTAAACCACATAGAGATGTAATACAGCCCTAAATCAGTATAATTCAAGGCAAATTTATACTGAAATGCATCAGGGTTAAATCTGTATTGTACAGAATATATCAATGCAGGTTTTGTCTCTTTTTCCCAGTTTAGGTTGCTTTCATATCCCATCTTTCCATAAGATGGCTGTTCTGGCCTCCTCTCTAACTTTAACTATTCTAAAATCACGGGCCATACATGTGACCCAGCCTTTTATAATTCAGGTGCAAAGGCATATGGCTGCCATTATTTACTGGGCCATCATTCTTCACAATTCAGTCCACCCACTCCCCCACAATCAACCCACATGCCCAGCTAACCCAAGAATACATCCAGTGCCACCATCTGCTCTGCCAATTTGGTTCAAGGGAAAGTCTGTACTCAGCAGTTCCTTAAAAAACCAAAACAAAACAGAAACACTGCAACCAGGCTGTCTCCAACACAAGAGAAATATAAAAGACTACCCAGAGCCACCCAAGACAAGACGACACCAGACAACAGCATACGGACAAAGCCAAAGACCTCCTGGCTATTGGAAAGTCTGAGGAAACACAGAGTGACCGTCTTCTTGGCTGTCCACAGTTCCTGAGTAACACCAGATCCTCACAGATTGAAATAATTTGCCATGTATGGATAGTATATGGTTTTTGCCTGTTTCCAAACAGCTCTTGCCACCTGCTTCTCCAGACTCAAAGAACTTGCATGTTGGTAGCCTGTGCCTCCGTAGCTCTGGGTCAGCTCCATGCAGATCTCTAGGAAAGTGGGTTTTGGCATAGTGAAGTTATCACACCCACTGATAATCATTGTGTCTGGTGTGGCACATACTTCCATCAGTCTGCACTTTTCTTCCACCTCTAGGACTGGCAGTAAAGTTCCTGGGGATAGTTCCAAAGCAGTCACCTGTTCAGAGGATGGCACCTGGTCCCATATGCACCATATGAGAGCTTTATGCACTAGGCTCCAGGGTCAAGCTCAAGAAAATCTAGTACAACTGGGTAATCAGTTTGGCAAGGGGAGACTGCGAATGCAGTGCCATGCCTCAGCATCACGAGCATTCAATGCTTGGAGGAGTTGGAGGCAGTAGATATCCATCCCATACCTCTATGCTGAGAGAAATGGCAACAACAATCTCAGTGTGATACTTCTGCCCAGCTTGTTACTAGCAGAAGTAAGAGCTTGATGCTTCCTAGTGCCTCAGGCCAAATTTCCAAGAAGACAAGGTCATTTTTATCCCAGAAGGCACTATGGAAGCATAGCTGCAAGGGAGATTGCAATTCTAGCTGCTGTTGTGAGACAGTGAAGCTGTTATATTTAGGTGATGTTTGTTCCTATTCTGGTACAATTTTAAACTGGTATGCACTTTAAACCACCCAGAATAAGAATTAACCTGTCCAAATCATTGGGATGTAAGATTATTCAAAATCCCATGGTGAAGAGTCAGAAATTGCATGTTTCGGTATATAAAATAAACCACAGCAGAAGAGGGACAAAAATCAACTTCAAGTGGTGGATAGCAAAGTTCAACATTTGTGAGATTAGATAATTATACCAAAAGATAAGCCAACATTGTTCATGATGATTTCATCTTAGATAAGAAATTTGTTTGAGATGGATTTGTTTGAGATTCACCCTGCACAAATTTTAGATGCATTTTATTCTAAGAAAAAGTGAACAACCAAAGTTAATAACAGGTACAGGTCTAAAGTTCTAGAAGATATGCATTGCCAAATTTGAAAAATAATGTAATTTTATTCTGATATTAAAGAAGAAATGGATATATTCAATGATTCAAAGGAAATATTTTTCTTTGCCTAGACTTATACACTTGTGCTCCATTTCAAACCCATACAGTTCTACTGACTCAGACCTTTGCATGGGTGATAGAGTAGAACTGAATACACTTGTGCTTGAATATATACCCAGCAACTATGAAAAGAAGCAATAACACTACATTTACTTTTCATAAAACTTGTTCCTAGTCATCAAGATATAGACATGCTGCCATCTTTTCTCCTTCCTGCCTCTCATGAAAAGACCATCAGGGTTACAAAAATACTCCAACCCTGCTAAGAAAAGAACAGGCTGCTCAGCTCCCTTACCAGAAATCAAAGCACAATCTATGCATATTTTATTTCTATTGAGTCCTCTGCTGTTTTGTTTATAAAGTATGTTCAAAACGCGTTCATAAACCTGTATAAGTCACAAAATCTAGGTATAATTTTTATACTACTTTAATCATTCCCTGCATTCATTTTATTTCAAAACATCTGCTCAAAAATCACAGCAGAGGAGAAAAGCACAAGAAACTTTGGTATTTTTAGGGACCCTCATCCACTTGACTTTATGCAATGGCAGGGTGTTAACCCAAAACGTGAAAAATAGTATTATCTCCCTCTCCCATACATAAATGAAATGATCTTTATTGAAATCAAGGATGAAATATTTTATGGATTCAAATTTAATTCATGGTAGAACAGCTCAAGAAATTAAATAAATAGAATCTTGAACTTTTGATTGTTCTAAAATGGTCCAGTACGCAAAAGAATGATCAGTCTTATAAGATGACTACAACTGCATTCAGTTCATTCATTCATTCCTCTCCAATTATTGTGCTGTCTTTTATTAGTGGTGCAGTGCCTTTCCCTTGTCTCTCACTTATGTCAAAAGAAATGTTAAACAGCAATACAAAAATCAGAGTTAAAACAGTTGCAGTAAGAATTGTGAACCCTTATGGTACTACCAGCTGCTAGAATTCCTTTGGCACAACAAAAAGACACTACAATATTTAGAACAACATCAAATGAATAAATAGTAAACTGCAGTTTCACCTTTTATTCTAGCTGGTGCTACATACTCTGAAGATATTTACCGAATTTCTTATATATTTTTTCAACCCTAAAGCTGGCTCTTAAGAAATATGCCACCCTAACAGCAACATGCCTAAGTCTTGAGTGTTAATACACCCAGCTATTCCCATACTTCCTATTCAACCACCTCCTTGTAGGCCAATAGAGATTAAGTATCTCTGAAGAGATACACAGTGAAATTCAAGGACCTTAAATTGCTTTAACTTATTCTTATTTAACTTCTCTTATAGATCTTGATTTTAGTCTTCCTTATATTTGGCACATCCCTTCTCAGGCAAGACAGGGGATTTGGTGCAAAGTTTCTGCAAGGGAAGTAGCAATCACACTGAGCCAATTTTAATTTTGACAGAATCATCAGGAACTCTTCCTGTTAGTCTACAGAATAATCTTCCAAGTAAAATAGTGAAAACTCTACCTGGAATATATCAAACTACTTTATTTACCTGATTCCAAGATGACTTAGAATTTAAGTCTCCCCCTCCCCCAAATTAGGTTCTATACATGAAAAATTATAAATCTATTAGTGGAAGGTTGTCTTAAATTTATGCCCTCCACCCCACTACTGAGGTGGGGAAAGCAGCAGCAAGGGGTGAGAGGCCAGGCCCCTGCCCCTTGCTCCCCCACTCTGTCCTCCACTATGTGCCCTCCTGTCATCTGTGCCTCCGTGCCTGTGCGTGAACCTCACCCCCTTGCCTTCTTGCTCCTTGACTCCCTCACCCCTACTCTCCCCTGCAGCTCCCCCAGTCCAGCTAAGGAGAAGTGGTGGTGGCAGCTCCCAGCTGGGCTGGGTCATAGCAGGAGCAGAAGATAAATGGGGAGCAGGCATTAGGGGGGCAGAAAGCAGGGGATGGGGAAGGCAGGGAGGCAGGCACAGGGGGCAGATGGTGAGGGGGCATGCTGCATGTTTCCCTCCCCCAGAGGTCTCCGTGCTCCCCCTGGCCACATGCCTCACTCCCAGCCAAAAGAGCTATTCCAATCCAGGGCAGGTGGTGACTCAACTCCGGCTTCAACCCAAACCTGAGGCCAAAGCCAAACCTGGGTCACCAGTTGCCTAGGGCCAGCACTTGAATCCAAGACAAGGCTTCCTTCCCCACACTGACTGGTGGTAAAAAACATGTCTTAGATTTGAGTAAAAATGCAGTATTTTGGTCAAAACACTATGGAGAAGATTTTCCACAGCTAATGGAGTACTGCAGTTTAAGGAGCTACCTCAGATAATATTTTATAGAGCACAATATTGCACTGGCAAGAGAAGAGTCAGAAATAGAAGTGCACTGATGCATTGGATCAGCACTGATAGAAAGAAAATTGATTGTATCGGGAATCAGCCTGATGTGGCCAATAATTTGGCTGATAAATGCCCATGCATGCAGGCAGACACAGCCCAGCATGCAGGCAGTGAGGAGCACAGATTGGCAGCTTGGAGAGCTGCGTGAAGCTGGTAAGTCTGTTGTTTTGGAAGGGGAGAGAGGCAGATCAATGCCCCCTGTGATGAGGGAGGAAGTAGGGCAAGGGCATGGGCTGGGGCAGGTGCTGCCCAGCTGGGATGAAACCACAGCTCATCCAGGGGTGTGAGATGGGCCACTGCTAGCACCCTGGGAAGGTATGGAGGGGTGTGCCCCTGAATCTGCACGAGGAGGGGGCAGGGAGGGTGAAGCTGCAGGCTAGGGCCAGGGCTGCGCTGGGTTCTTCTCGGTGCATGGGTGGGGGGGAAGGCTTTGGTTGGGGCTGTGCTCGAGGCAGACAGCAGCGGTGCTGGCAGCAGGGCTACAATGAAATTTGGGGTGGCTGCAGCCCCCGCCTCCATCTCTCTCTCCCAGTGCTACCACCACCCGCGTTGAGTGCAGCCTGCCTAATGCCTGCTGGGAAGAGCCCGGAGATGACCTGGCTCCAGCCCGCCCTGCCCTGCACAGATCCAGGGGGCACATGCCCCCCCCCCCACGCCCCCCCCGGGCTCGCCCC
>NW_005842019.1:83395-84649 GCF_000455745.1 Alligator sinensis | reverse complement strand
CCGCACCCCCAGAGAAGCTGCGGCTCCATCATGTCCCCTGCCTTGCCCCAGCCCCACTCCCTCCCTCACCGCAGGGGCTTTGATCTGTCCCCGTTACACTCCTTCCCTCCCCCCTCCCCTTCCACCACAACAGACTTACCAGCGGCATGTAGCTGTAGCAGAAATCAGATCGGTATTGGCTATCAGTATTGGCCCCCAAAATCTCTATTGGTGCACCCCTAGTTAGAAATGTTGGGTCTTCCAAGATGCACCAGGGAAACAGTAATGCCACTATGTGGAGTACTAGTGAGAGTGGTGAATACAGTTTTGGTCACTCCTGTTCAAAGAAGATTAATTCACTCTGGAACAAGTGCAGAGAAGGGTACTAAGATGACTGGGAATGAAGAATCTGTTTTTTAACAAGAGACTAAAAAGAGCTTGGCTTGTTTAATGTAAGAAAATGAAGGCTGAGAAGGTAGATGACTGCTCTCTACAAATACATACAGGGAGGGAAAAGTGGAATTTAAGATATAGGACAATGGTGGCACAAACACAAATACATATAGACTGGCCACGGATAAAATTAAGCTTGAAACTAGATGAGTTGTAATCATTAGAGAGGAAAGGTTCTGGACTCCTAATGATGAGTACCCCTGAAACTTTTATAGGTTTTTTTATACTTTGGGAACAGCTGCATGTTTTGAAAAAGTATTTTATCTAACCAAGGGCATAGAGTAGGTTGTTTAGGCTGGGGGAGATCGCTTGTTGCCTAGCTGCTTAATTGCCGGCCTTGCTAGAAGGAAAGCCATATCAGCAAGGTCCCTAAGGGGTTAGAAAGGGGGGTTACTGGCTGAACTTGCTGAATAACAGGTGCCACATCAGCAAATTACACTGTCATGAAGGCAAGTTCAACTGACTAGGGAGGGGTCTGTAGCTAGGGTGAAGTGCGCATGGACCAAAAGGGGCAACCTATAGTAACTGCATAGCGTGTAAGTCTAGAAGAGGCTATATAAGGCTAATGCCCACTTGGGTGGGTGTGCTTGCTTTGCGAACGATTGCCAAGCACCATTTTCTGCGCAGAAATAAAGATTAAGTTGGATCCTTCACCCCTGTGTGTTTATTGGCACAAGCGCACCAGGCACGAACTCACTGTCCTTTGGGGACAACACTAATGTAGCAAAACCCCCAGTTTTTCTTTTTTACACACACACACACACACACACACACACACACACACACACACACACACACACACACACACACACACACACAATA
>NW_005842019.1:46762-79057 GCF_000455745.1 Alligator sinensis | reverse complement strand
TATATATATATATATATATATATATATGGCATTGTGTGCATGATATATGAATTAGTGATCTGTGTCTAACTTTTGTGGTGTATAGTGTATGTGCTTGAATTGGTGATAGGTATGCATGTGCCCAGGCTGGTTTGGATGTGTATGTGCCTGAGCTGGTAGTGTGTGTGTGTGTGTGTGTGTGTCTAATTGATTTGTGTGTTTGTATATGTGCAATAGTGTCACACCCTTCTGTCTAACAGTGCAATATTGAGATCCTGAGAGTTGGCCTGACCCCACAGGGCTACACTAACAAGGGTAGTGGAGTCTAATGCCTGAACCAGGTTCATCATGGAAGCTTGGTCAGTTTATGAAAAGGATTATGCAACATGCTTCTTTGTGATGGCAGGGGACTGGCCTCAATGATCCTAGAAGTCCTGGCAGCCCTACTCTCCCATCTCTCATATCTAGAATTCTGAGAACTAACACCCCAAATGAAATCACTGCAGGTACGCACTTTCAGAGGGCAGGCAAGATTCTTTGGTTAGATGTGGTATCTTTTATTATATCAACTGAGTAGCTGGAAAAAAGTTCTTTGCAAGCTTTGGGGCATAAACGCCATTCTTCAGGCATGGGGCATCTCTGCTGTTCTGATCCTTGGAGATCTCAGAACAGCAGAGCCACCCTATGCCTGAAGAAGGGTGCTTGTGCCTGAAAGCTTGCAAAGAACTTTTTTCCAGCTACTCAGTTGATATAATAAAAGATACCACATCTAACCAAAGAAGCTTGCCTGCCTATGTCCTTAGACCAACATGGCTACAGTCAAACACCTCACTTTCAGAGGCAGTCACTTCACCTCTTGGTTAGTTCACTTAAAAGTAAGGTAGTATTATACTGGCAAGCAAAGATGAAACGATCCCAAATTCACTAGACTTGAGTTACTTAGGGGATTGAGACAAATTTTATTCTAAGTTACATCTACACAACTTCATTAAGTTCAGTGGCGGTGCACAGGTGTAAGATAGCAAACATCTGCTTTGAAGGCAGCGTATGATTTGTTTTTAAATCTCGTTACGTATATGTTTAAAATAATAAGCAAACACAAAAGATATACAACCAATTACACAGTCCTGCTTTATTTTTTTTTCCAGATGAAAATGGAAAGGTAGTCTTGTTAGTAGGACATGGGGTTGGCAGTTAGGATTCCCAAGTTCTTCACAAAGAGGAACCTGGGTGTTTTGACCACACACAAGACAATTTCCTTGTGCCTCAGTTTCCTCAAGGCAGAATGAGCATACAGTATTTTTCCTGTCACACTGTTGTTGCCAGATTAACATGAATATTAACATTTGTAAAGTGCTTATACAGATTGCTGGATGATGGCAGGTGCTATGTAAATGCAATAAATTATTTCCTTATTTTCTTCCACTTCCTCCTCTGCAGAGACGCAGTAAGGAAGGAACTTGTCATTCTCCCTTTTATTAGTGAATGCAGCTGGGAGCTGAATATACTGGTGACTCCAACTGACTGATTTGCTAGTGTTTATGCAAGTCGGCAGCAAGGATCACTAAATCAGAGCATAAACAAATCTTAGGCTAAATGTGCAGATGAAAACTTAGCACACAATAAAAACTGCATGTTCCTGCAATTAGTATTCAGTGGGTAAAGATCCCAATTTTTATTTCCCAGTTTAATTTCCAAATAATTTCAGTGGTAAAGCATAACAGCAGACTGCACAGGGAAAAAATACTGAAATGGTTATTTTCCCCAAATTTAGAAACCATCTGTTTTGAAGTTTTGTTTGGCTAAGCAAATTACGGGATTCACAGACCATCAAAGTACTTAAATACACACAAAAACCCTTTTCTCTGTCTCCAAAGAAGAATGTCTTTAGATGAGCTGTTTTGCATAACGTCCAATTTATCCCTTTTCAATTCACTCTGGCATCTGCATTGCTGGCCTTGGTGTAACAATAGTATCAGGGGCGCTCACAAAGGTTAATGCACACACTAGACTGGCAGTACTTTGATATGTAAGCAAACAGGACTACCATTTCACTTGCTTCTGAAAGGTCAACAAAACAGAACCTAATAGCACAAAAGCAGCATGTAAGAGGTATGCAGGCAAGTTTTCTTTTCTGTTCTACAATGCTACAGTTACAGTGAGAGACAAGTTTCAGGCCTACAGAGAAACTGATGTAGTAGTATACTAGAAAGCAGAAGTTGCTAGTAATTTGGGGAATTTTCTTTGGCAATATTCTGATTATTAAAATTTTCCAGTGAATAGTTCATTCAAAATGAAAAGTTACCTTGTAATTTATTTGTATACAGTTATTTTTGTCCTGCTCAAAACAGAGTCAATGTTCCATGTACAGTGATTATTAAGGCAGAAGGCAGGGAAGGCATAAGCTTTTCATAGGCGACTAATCCATTCATAGCATCTGATAAAATAAGCTATCACGAAAGTTTATATTTTTGTAAATGAGGCATTTTATAAGGTGTCACACTGCCCTGCCTGTTACCCCTCTCTGCTCAGTGATTATTCAACACTTTGGCAAATGACAGGTAGTGAATTAAACAGAAAGATCTTTATTACATGAATGATCCTTATTACATGAACCCATCATCAAAACTGCCCTTCTCAAGAATGTCATGCTTACCTTTTTATTCCATCAGCTTATACTTACTGAACCATAGTTGGTGTTGCCTAAGTGCTTCTTATAATAGAGATTATACTATAATAAAGCTCTAAACATTTCTTACAAATCTCACCATTCATTACGCCTTAGTTTCCAAGAAGGAGCATAGAACAGTCGACAGTTAGGAAGGGAAGCAGCATAAAACAACCTACCGAAGTCATGGTGGAAGTGCGTTGCACAGAGCCTCCTTTAATCTTGCTTGTTTTGCCATGTGCGGGCCCCCCCATTGGCCAAGGGCCCCTAATTGCCCCACTACTTGGTGCTAATTGGCTGAGAGGCAAAAACTGCAGTCTTAAATATGCTGTGGTTTTTGCCTCCTGGCCTATCAGCAGCAAGTGGTGGGGCCACTGGGGCCCCTCAGCCAATTTGGGAGAGATGGGGGAGGTGGCAGCAAAACAAGCAAGATTAAAGGAGCCACTGCACAGTGCACTTCTGCCACAATTTCAGTAGGTCTCTAAACATGACAGATCAGAAGAGAGAGATGAGGAAGCTGGTTTCCCTTCTTTCTTCACCCTTTGAGGCAAGGATTTCTTAGGGTGATATTTTTATTGGACCAACTATGTAGATGGGATAAAGTTAGACAAGCTTTCAAATGCAAGACATTCTTTGTCAGGTCTTACTCTTTGAATAACCTCCCCCAGGATATACAATTAGCTGAAATTCTGCTGAGCTCCAATTCCCAATAGAATTGGGACAATTCTAAAACAATAGGAAGAGTATTTTCAAACCCCTTCCTGCCAGTCCTACTGCCCCACTTCTCTTGCATCCAATGCCTGAGACTTCAAGCTCCTTGGTACCATATTCACTGACATCAGTGGAGACAACTAATCATTTATTCAAGGACTATCCCAGTGTATATCCCACAGCTATAATGCAGACCCTAATGCTGTTTAAAAGTTATGGTTTGAATTCAAAATGTGGTACATCAGCCTGTTGCCTACAGGCTCCATCCTTGCTGGGAAAGAAACTGTTTACAACAGTATATAATGATAAACATATAAAGCCATCATCAATCATTCATCAGTTACAATTACCATTTGCATCCATTTATCTAATCACAGTCTGCAGTAACTGTCGTATTTAAGCAGTTCAAAACCACTTTAAAGATGGAAACGTTGAGGATAACTGCAACATAATTATCTTAACATTCTGTAGCACTCTGTTAACTCATATTTCTGTCCCTTTTCAGGTTTAATGTAAATTAAATAAAAAAGGAGTTATTATATACCTACACCCTCACTCACCTCGGCGCTTGCTGTGCTGCTGCTGCTATCTACCCGATGAACTGCAGAGCAGCGTGATAAATTCCATTTAACATGCAGCTTTGATAATCTAAGACACTCAGACCACTAATTCATCTTTGTTGGCACTATTAATATTCCAGATTTCCATGCTGCATCTAACACTCAGCATTTAGAAAAAAAATGAAGACAACCTGCCATAAAAATACTTCTCAGCTTTCTTAGAACACAGAACTCACCCTCAGCCCTTCTGATTCAACCTCCCGTCCCAACTACAGTGGTGTAACATGCGGGATGCACAATACCAAATTCTGGCAAGTGAAATCGTCAAGGTCTGCCATCTTGGAATCCTGAAACACCAAAACAGGAGCACAGGAAAATGAGGGAGGGCTCATTTTCTGGAGACTTACTTTTTTTTGCTAGCTTATAAAAAGGCTTCTTGCTCTATCAAGTAAATAGCGGAACTCTGGAAGTGAGGTGGTTCCATTTACATCTTTTCAAAATAAGTGGCCTTGGGGTGATATTTAGTCTTCTGTATCAAACCTTGGTATCAACATTTGTGTGAAGAACTTCACTAGGATTTGTAGGGATGAAAATTGACTACCTAAAGAATTGTTGACCATGCTGTACTGTTTCCCTATTCTGCACTACTACTGCACACGCTATGGACTAGAAACGCAACTACTAACTCATCCATATATTTTTTACTTACTGCAATGCTGAATAGCAATAGGAGAACTCTGTTTATCAACCTGGCTCTTTATTAAGAGAACTAGTTATCGAGATGCGACAATTACAACTGGCAGACAAGGTTCTTTGGGTAAACCTTATATCTTTCATTAGACCAACTCAAATAGTTGGAAACATTTTTCTTTGCAAGCTTTCAGGTACAAATAACCTTCATCAGGCTCTGCAGTTGGTCTGTGCTCTTCCTGGATGGAATTAATAGTAAAGAAGCCAGAGTCTAGTATTACAACTAGCATTTATGGCATGTGAACACAGACAAGATTTCTGTGCCACTTACAAGCTCTTCTCTATCCCTTCCCCCCGCTCTCCCCTCCTCACATTCCCTTCATATCCCATTAGGGTTGCTGTAATATCCTTATACAAACAAGACCTGCATAATCCAGGTCTTAAGCTAAGAAGGCCCTTGTGCGAGTCCTTCATCTGTTGACAATCAGATACCTCATTAAAACTGGTAGGTATGCTAACTTGCTTTCATTGAGACTAAACAGTAAGAGCACTTAAACTCCTATTACAAAGTGATAGCTGAAAGTAGTAGAAGCTGCCATCCAAGGCCTTAGAAAGAATTAATCTAGGGAAAATAAGAGGGGTCTGCCTTCTTTGTAGAGAAAAAAAGTCACCTTGCACAGAAAACTGAAACAAGTATACAATACTCAGTATACTGAAGTGAATATTGGACTTTTGTTCTAATTCACTGCAATATTTGTTCTAATTCACTGCAAATATATTTTTTCTAATTCAATGCACTATCTTTGTGTGCACTGAAAAACACACTTCATCAATGTATTCTAATTTGGCATTTATTGGCTCTAGGTAGGTGTGAGATACTTTTCTGGTTCTGCAGGTACAGTACATATAGTGATCACAACAGTCATAAGCACTGTGACAAAAATGACAGAGATGATACGAAGAACTTGCAGACTGCACAGCCTATTCTGTAGATGGCACTGCATGTTAAACAATGATTTTCTCTTGCTGACTACTCTACGCTACTGTGAGAAATGTACTAAATACAGCTTCTAACATAATCCAAAATGCACTATTACTTAAAATCAGGGACCATTCCATAGTAGCAACCTTTAAACATAACTCTGGACAGCATCTCTGATTTGTAGTGTGTTTATTATCACTGTTAATTAGCCAGTTATTAATTGACACTGCCTAAAGGCCAGCCAGGAATGGGAAGCCATTAGCTTATGTAATGCACAAACACAGAGAAGAGGGTTTTGGCCCCAAAGAGATTAAATTTTCAAACAAGACAAGGGTAAAGCAAGCCTTATAAAGTACCAGCACAGCAAACAATGTATGGCATCAAATACATTAGGGTGCCTGTAGACATGCCTATTGTGACGCATTGTAATTACAGTGCATTGGAGCAGGCTTGATTAATCGAATCTGCTGGAGCATGCTAATTACGCTCACATTTAACATGCAGCTTTGATAATGCATGCTCCAGCAACCTCAGCATCTTGTATATTCAGCGCCCCCATGCTTCAAAATGGCTGGAGGGGTACTTTAACTAAAGCTTGTCGAATGAGGTTTAAGGTGCCCCCGCCGCCATTTTGAAGCACAGGATGCTGAATACACAAGACAATGTGGGTACTTTAATTACTACAGCTCCTGAGAGCCGCTTTAATTAAAGTGCCCTCCCTGCAATCCCCAGAGCACATGTGAAGACACCCTTAGATTCCTAACACTGGATCACTTGTGGGTAATATTTCCTTCCTTAACCAGCAGGTGGTGCTGTGTAGAACACTTCCTAAATATAGACAAATTATTTAAGATCACTTCCATTTTTAGCAAACTAAGTATTTAATAAACAAGTACTCCCATTGGCTTTTGTGACCAGCAGGAAAGCCTTGGGCATCACCAAGTTAGTAGTATAAGTCAGAAAATAGTAGCATGAAACAGCTGGGAAACTGGGAGCAAAGAAGCAGCTGATTTTCCTATAGACATAGATAGACATTAGGGCTGGAAGGGAGCTCGGAAGATCATGAAGTCCAGCCCCCTGCCCCAGGGGTAGGAAGTCAGCAGGGATCATAGGATCCCAGCAAGGATGAGATGGATGTGGCAGGTGCTGCCTGTGCCCGTGCAGCTATAGGTTGATCTAGTTTTTTAAGGCAACTTTAATGGGGTGGGGTTTATGCTTCTGATATTAATTCAAAGGACAAGCTAACATCTGGCACTCCTTTCCCATGAAAAACTGTCAGTGAAGTCAATGTCATTTCAGCCTAAGTAAGAGGTATAGGAATAGGACTTACAGGAAAGGTCTCAAAACCATACATGCGGGAGCAAAGGAAGTCTTAAGCATGATAAGAATATTCTACAGTTGTATTAATTTAAACAGTTAATACACAGGGTATCAGTAGATGGCACCAAAGAATATGTAGCATATTTGTTAAGTCTTGAAGAACCAAAGAAACTTCTTATTTTGCACTACCAATAACTTCTTCCAGCAACTCTATCCATCCGCTTGTAACAAAACAAGGAGGAAAGCAGACTTCACAAGAATTGCTGTTCTCTTGTGTTTTTGGAGTTAGGTCTTGGCAGACCTTTTGGCACTGCATATGGTACTATTATGATAAACTGACATTTCATTTTAGTTGCCATTATAAATACCATTTTACTTTTATTAGTTTAGCATAATCAAGACTGACCATGTATTTCTGCAGTGGCTAGTTTGTGCTGAGGTCACCATTTCATAGAGTCTGCTCAGTACAATTTATGGTGAGAACATTTTTGCAGCTGTTCTGTCCCTTCCATAATGAGTACATTTTACTCTGCAGACTGTTCTTTGGGTGGCACAAAGAGATCAAACCCTAGTTAAAAGTTTTATCATCAAATATGAAAATATCTATCTTGGTCATTTTTAGGTCAAAGGAGTGTGAAAATTGAACATTAGATAAAGCCATTTCAAATTTACTGCGAGTCATGCTTTATTTCAGGAGTGCTATATTCTCTTACAACTCTGCCAGCTGGGATTCTAGCTACTGTATTTTCTCGATTCTAAGGAGAGACTTCCCTCCACAATTCAACGAGGCGGGGAGGGGGGTGGAGGGGGGTGGCGGGGAGAGGAAATCAAGCCTCGTCTTGGAATCAAGTATGACTTACCTGAAATCAGATGCAGAGGAGATGGCAAGGTAAGTGAAAGTGAGGACGCAGCACGGCCAGGCACCTAGCACATGGCCAGGCAGCAGAGGGTGACCGGGCTTGTGCGAGCCAGGCACCCTCCCCTCAGCATTCAGGGTTCCTGGCCAGCTGGCTCTGGATCAGTCTGAGCTGTTGCCAGGACAAGTGAGTTGCTTGAGCATTTGCTGACCAGAAACCCTACATGCAGCTCAAAATGACCCAGCAGAAGGTGGCCAGGAACTGTTCCCGCAGCATGTGGGGTTTCTGGCCAGTGCGTGCTAAGTTGCTCTGAACAGCTGCTCTAGCAGTGGATGCTGGAACAACTCTGCCCACAACAAGGGACCTGGCCAGGCTGCCAGCATGTGCTGAGTTGCTCTTGCACCCACCACTTGGGCAGCAGCTCAGAGCAACTCAGCACATGCTGGCCAGGAACCTGCATGCTGCTGGGACAGTTTCTTGCTGGTACCTGCCGGGTCATTTCCAGGTGCATGCAATAAGCCTGGCCAGCGCATGCTGAGTTACCTTAGCACCCACCAGCCAGGCAGCAGCTGTGAGTGACCTGAGCGCCTGCCTGCCAGGCACCTAGCACACTGTGGGGAAGGGCTGGAGGGACTCTACAAAGGCTGGCCAGCCAGGCACCCTGCATGATGCAGGGAGGGACCTGACTGCAGTGACAAGGGACACGGCACATGGTGAGGGACCCAATGCACAGCAAGGTTCTGGGCAGCAGTAGGGAGGGATCCAGCATGCTGTGAGACTCCCAGCAGTGGCAGAAAGGATTCAGCACGTGGCAAGCTCTCAGCAGTGGTGGCGAGGGACATAGCAGCAGCAGTGAGGGACCCAGCACACACATGCCAATGAGGTATCCAGCATGCAGTGAGGAACCCAACAGAGGTGACGTGGGACCCAGTATGCATATGCCAATGAGGGATCCAGCCTGTGCCTGCCAATGAGGGAGCTAGCACACAGTGAGGCTCCAGGCAGTGGTGGTAAGGAAACCAATGTATGATAAGGCACCTAACAGTGGAGAGGCGAGTGACAGCAAAGCACCCAGTGGCTGAGACAGGTGGCAGGGGAGCTCTTGGCAGGGTAGCAGTGAAAGCAGCAGATTACAGGGGCTGATCACCACTGGCTGGCCAAAGTTAAAAATCATAGGAACCCATGGTAAAGTCTATGGGGTGAGCAGCGGCAGGGAAACCATAACAGATCAGGTAGAAAAATAGAGGAAGTAGCAGTAAAAATGTGAGGATACTGAAACAAATGAGGTCCAGCTATGATACAAGCCTTAAAGTGAATGTTATAAATTGTGGTGAAAAACAGTGATTGTGAGGCAGGCAGGAAGTATGTTATCAAAGCAAATGTGTGTCAATGGAGACAAGTAAAAGGAAAACATGAGAATGCTAAATCCACATGGAAATCACTCAGAGGTCCGAGACAAAATTGCTTTCCTGAAACTGATAAGCAAGATCTCAAGTATGTTCAAGAAAAGAGAAAGGAGGGAATGCTAATCATCTTCTTTGGCTCAAGACATTAGAAATAGCGAAGGAATTAAGCATTCCTGTCAAAAATTTGAAGTCAGTAGTGGGTGGTGTAGCTGGATGATGTGATATAGTGGCTTAGCCCTGAGATGAAGAACTTCAATTGCAAAAAAGTTACCCTCAGACTTCATTGAAAAACTTGCTGAATTCCAGAGATACATTATTGGGCTATGCAAAACTCAAGATCACCTGCTGGGCCAGACAGGTAATGCTGATGAGACCTTAGTCTATTTTGACACACTGAGCAACATCACCATCCATAGGAAAGGCTCAAGATCCATAATTATGAAAAATACAGGACATGAAAAGTCACGGATTATAGTGATGTTAGCAGCACTGGCAGATGGGAGAAAATTGCCACCCTATGTGATTTTGAAACTTGAAACTGCTAAAGGAAAAGTTGCAACCAGGAATACTGGTTAGGTGTCATGAACAAGGATGGATGTCAAGTGAACTGAGGAATGACTGGTTAGATGTGTGGAATGGAGACCTGGGGCACTCCTAAAGAAAAGAGGAATGTTAGTGTTAAATTCATTCAAAGGGCATTTGCCACCAGATGTATGGCCTCAGCACTCAGACTCTTGTCAGGAAACCATGCACATGGGAAGATGAGGGAGAAGATGAGAAAAATGGAGAGAGTGAAGAGTGAGGATGCATATGAAAGTGACCAGTCCTAAATTGTAGGATCTAAGAAAGGAGTAGCACTCACCAGGTTCTAAACAGAAACTAATATAGATTAAGTAAATACTTGAATTGAATTGAAGTTGATGTTGAATTTATGACTTACTGCTATTGCTATAGTTTTTGTCTGTTAAGGGTTGGAAGAGCATTTGCCCATTGAGCCTACCAAGATGTGGCCACATTTTTGTTCTGAAGTTCAAAAGCAGACTCAGGAGGAACTCATGTAAATTGTTACAGGTAATCAACAAAACAAACACGTCAAGATTTAAAGTTTCATCTTGCCAACCAGCAGAGGGAGCTTTAGAGCGGTAGAGGGAAGAGCTATTCAATTGGACTGCTCTAAACTCAAGCTAATACTAACACTGTTTACCACTTTGAGGGCATGTCTACACATGTCGCTATGAAAACATTGTTACTGCACCATAGGCACGGCACATGGTTATTTTTAGCAGTTGCTTCACCATAGTGGTGCGCTATACCGGGGGAGTGTATCTCTATGGTGACATAGTTGCTGGTCACATGTAGATGCCTGTGGACAGACAGTACGTTGCCGTAGTGCATTGCTACACACTGAGAAGCAATGCATTTCCAAAACCAGTCACCTTAATTTTACATGCACCCTGAGAAACCTAAGTGTAATCTAAAACAAGGCCCTGAACATGTTCTGTACATGGTGTGCAAACAGACAATTTTAGATCATTCTTGAGGTTATACTCCGTGCCCCCTGAAGTCCTGCACAATTTGACTTAAAGTAACCCCTCACACAAATTCAACATTATTTACTGAGCCATCACACTAAAGTCAATGCGACCGTGCATTTGTCTAAAAAAATTGGACGCATTAGTCTTTTGGCAGAATCAAGACATCAGTTTTATAAGGCAGTGGTTTTCAACCTTTTTCCTACTAGGACGCATTTGCAAAGATCAATGGCCTATCCCAACCTACACCCCCCTGCCCCTGCCAGTGCCCGATCCCCAGTCCCCTTCCCCCCTGGGCCATGCTGGTGTTCCTCACTCCTGACCTGCAGCCCCCTACCCTCCCCAGCCATCCCAGAGGGGCCCCCAGCTGCTCCCATCCTGCTCAGGCCATAGTGTAGTGGCTGCGGTGACTCTGGATCATGTGGGTGGCGGTGGAGTGAGTTGGGCCCCTGCACGGGTTGGAGGGAGGAGAAGAGGCCTGTGGCACCCCCACCTGTCCTGGGCTGGGGCTGCTATGTCATGCTAGGCAGCCTGAACATGGTCCCTCCTGCCCCCGCAAGCAGCTTCTCCCAGCTGCCCTGCCCCTGTAAGCACAGGCACTGGCCCTAGTGCCACCAGCCCAGCCCAGCCCAGTCCAGCCCAGCAACACAGCATTCCCCTGCCCCCGTCTCCTGCTGGAAGGGACAGGCACCTTCCTGTCACCCTCTGCCCTGCCACAGCTCGCAACCCCTTGAAACATTCTTGCGACCTACTTTTGGGTTACAACCCATGTGTTGAGAAATGCTGTTCTAAAGGATACAGAGAGAGGCTAACAAGAAGTAGTGTTGGATCCAGCACTATTGAAGTTGGTGGAAAATTTGCCCATTTCCATTAAAAAAGGCAAGCCATCAAACATCTATGAGCGTCCATAAAACATCAAATATCTATAAAATACAAATATATATCAATAAAATACAAAATATTTCTGAACTATATTATGTAGAATATAAGGTGATGTGTTATGCTTGCAACGGTTTTATTGGAATGAATTTGGGGCAGATTGTAGTTACACAACTCCTAATTATATAGGTCATCCTAATAATGCACCATCTCATATACTCTGTATATGTCACATCCATTACATGGAATTAAAAATAATTGTTGTGCTTGTTGTATAATGAAAGATGAACATGGCTAAGGATTATGTATGGAGAGCAGTCAGTTGTTTTTGCCATATAACAAAAATATTAATATAGCTTTAAATCTATAGAAACATTTTAGGTTTTACGGCTGGATAAGGAAACATAAACAAAAGTATCAATATATGGAACTGATTCAAAATAAACTGTTTCAGCTGCACATCATACTGTCTAGAATATAAGAAAAAATTAATTTATTATTGTTATTAAAGAACCTGATGATTGGAAACCCACCACCAGTTTACAAAACAGTAGATCCAAAATTTTAAATAGCCATCAGCCAATTTCTGAGCTGCTGAATGCAGTAAGAAAAACCTAAGGAATATTGACTCATTCACACCTACAAATTAGCTCTTGTTTAGAAAATATAGCATATTAATAAGTGTTCAATTCAGATTTCTCAGATAAAAGCTTTCTACAATTAATGGGTTGTTTTTTTTTCCTATAAGAAATCACTGCTTTGTAGAACAAACACAACTGATTTTTTTTCTTTTTTTTTAACATGCCATATCATTCCCATTGCTTTTCCTTCAAAATCAGAGAACCTTGTTTTTGATGAGTGTTCATGTAGCTGATTAGAAAATTGTCTTACAAACAGAACCATTAAGTGGTAAGCCAATCAGTACAGATACAGTGTTGTTTGGTGGCAAAAGAATACCTTATAAAGCGATGCCCCATATTTAGGAAACCTAAATGTACAATTTGAGAACTCTTATTGGTAATCAGATTATAAATGCTATGTTCTGATTTGCAGTAGTAGAGGAATATATCATTTACTGTATATGCAGAACATACAGAAGATTGTGCATTTCCTATATGCCATTTACTCTGTCCATCTAAAGTAGCTACATACTTAAGATGCTTTGCTGGGTTTGAAAACCGTTGCTAGTTTTACCAGTACTTTCTTATGTTACATAAGGGAAATCTCTGTCAAACCAACAGAAACACGTGGTAGATATGATCACTGTTTATTGATAAATGCTTGCATGTACATGCATAAACATCCATACACCATTATATTAAACACAAAAGTCCATTAAAATAATGTCCAAAATGCAACAGTCAAGAACTCAGAAGTTAAGAAATGCCTGACGAGTCTGACTGTGTAGTTTCAATTCATGCCCTTTGTGCACATAAAGAAGGATATAGTCTTTAATTATGTGATCACAGTACCTTTAACACACCCCTACCTCATTTAGTAAACAGGATGGACAGTACTTACTCAATTAACAGGTGGCCAATATTTTGCTTTATCCACATTGTGCAATGTGAGGCCCCAAGCCCTATTTTAACAACACATTATTTAAACTCTTTTCTATAGTTCTCATCAGCAGTATCGGACTGCTTCACAAACATTACTCTCTTTGTGTGTTTTCAACAGCACTGCAAGTGCTTGGAGTGTTGCTATCTCCACTTCACAGAGCAGAGGCTAAGGCACAGAGAGATTAAAGTCAAATGTATCCACTATTTTTGGATGCTCAAAATGAGACTTCACGGGCCACAGAATACTTGGCATTGTTATGGTACTTTACATGTTCAGAGCTAAGCTTTCAGTAATTTCAATGCTCAGTCCAAGTGTCTCAAGTTCAATATTTGTAAATGAGGAACATGCATTTAGAGATTAACTAAGAACTATCTAAGTGACTTGCAAAACACTGCATATGAACACTGCAGAAAAAGGAAAAATTAACTTCTCCAGGGTAACATTTAACTGGCTAACCACAAAACTATCTCTTCTCTTCCTATAATACTTTGCCTCATTTACTCTACACATTTCAGTTTCTACAACACAACACAAGGGTTCTATAAACAATTAACTAGACAACCCTGATGCAGCCACAAAGTAGGTGTGGACCCCCCTCCCCACATCCCGAGATGAGCGGCTCACGGCTCCGTCCACCACTCTGCCCTGGTTGTGCAGGGCCTGCCCCTGCTCCCCTCCCTACCTGAGCTGCTGCAGCCGCCAGTGCTGCCTCGCGCTTGGGGGGGGCACATCCTCCACATCTGTGCATGGTGGACTGGGCTTTGTGCCCTGAGTCCCACTGCACGTGCCCCTCGGGCCTCTGCCCCTTCCTTCCCCCACTGACTGACCTGCTGGGCTGTAGGGGGGGAGGGGGAGGGGGCAGGGTGTGCATGCGCAGTCCAGGATCAACTTCAAGAGGCTCTGGGATCTACCAGTCAATCCTGATTGACCGGCTGGTGACCACTGTCATAGATGATAATCATGTGTTTTATAATGCAGTCCTTAATTACAAAGGAGCCAAATTAAGGCTGCCCAGGAAACTTATTTATTGGCATTTCCTAGTTTTGAAAATCTAGTGATTTCCAAAACCAGCCACCTTAATTTTAGTAATCTTAATTTTGAATATTTCCTAGGATTATTTAAAAAGGACAAACTGAAAAACAAGCACCACACTGTGTCGTCATGTTGATATCCATAGGTGGTATCAACAGGGATGGAATCTTAAGGTCCTCTGTACAGATCTCTGTCATTGGAGATGATAGAGTAATGGACAGCAATGGTATGTTGTTACCTCTATGTAAATCAGGCAATTATTTGGGCTGGAGGGCCCGTTAGTGAGTTTTGGTGAGCTGTTGCGGGCCAATAGGAGGGTGGTGCTCACCTGGCCTGGTACAGTGAGAGACGGGAGGTCAATTGATCTTTTCTGGCCTGGTCCCATCTGTCCCGTGCCCACCGCTAGGGGTGCTGGTCAGAGCAGCCAGGTGGAGAATAGCACTGGGGAGTGCGATGGGTGGGTGGACTGGGGCTGGGATCGTGGGGCAGTGACAGTGCAGGGCTGGGACCTAGGGCAGAGCTGTGAACTGCACCCTGCATGTCCCTGCCCATGGAACTGGTGCTTGTCACAGGAATGTGTGGGGAGCGGATCATGGCTGTGTCCCAGGCTTCAGCCCCATGCTGTCACTGCCTCGTGATTTTGACCCCAGCCCAGGCTACCCATCCTCTCCCAGATACTGCTCCTTGCCTGCTCATGGCCCCATCCCATCACCCAGCTGAGCATGCCGTGCCCACAGGGTTCCTGGGCCGATTTCCATGGAGATCCCACCTTCCCACCTTTGTCCAGTACCCCTGGCAGCAGGTGCAGGGCAGATGTGCTGGGATGTCTGGGCAGGAGACACTTGGCACTTCACAGCTATTCATAACAGCAGTGCAACAGACAGACTGGAATCTTGGTTCTGGAGGGGAGCATGTCCCTTTTCACCTACCTTACTCCCAATCCCTTCTGTCCATATCTCCTACAGCCCAACTTCATGCCTGTCCTGTCTTTCTATTCCACTCACCTCACCTCACTTCACTCCATTTCTCATCTCACTTTACTCACCTTGCATATGTCTTTCCTTCAACTTTTATTTTTCCTCCTCTCCCTCAAATGGTATGTATTTCCAGGAGCAGACAATGACAGCTTATATGTGCATTAGTGTTCCAAAAATCCATATTTTCTCATTCACAATGAACCAACAGATTTCCCTAGTGGTCTATAATTGGAATGGAGGCAGAAAACAGATCATTCTAAATCACTCCCATTTTAGTCAGAATATAAGAAGGGGTGTTACTGATTGATCTTAAAGGCAAAGACCTTATCTTTCTTCTTGTGTGTATGTGTGTTGTACAAAAGCCAAGATAACTAATAGTGTTCAGCAGAATTCCACCCCATACTGTGGAGTGAAGGAAAATCCCTCCCTTCCTCTTCTACAGAAATATCTAAGGACTGATGACATAAACCAGGAGAGAAGATTCCTCTAAGGCACGCTGTTGAGGTGAACTTCTTAATTATATCCCGAATGACCAGAACTCCAGCGTCTCTTTTACTGCTTTATCAACACACATTGGTCCCAAGATGCCACTGTCTGGAAACTCTAGCAACTGGCAGGATGTGGGGAATAGCTACATCAAGATATACAAAATGGAAAGCTGATGGAGTTGGGGGATGGGATGACAACACAAGAGAGATAGAGAGGAAAAAAAAAAGAAGTATCCAAAGAAGAATAAATGGCATCTTAACACTTAGAACAAAGAGCTGATGAGAAAAGAGCGAGTCTTCTTAGCAGCACAGTACTGGGGTGAAGAAAAGAATGAGCCATATTGAAAATAAAGAAAATGAAAACTTATATTTGCACATAAAACATCATTCGATTGTAACTGTACAGGATTCCTGGCTAATACCTAGCTATGTAGACAAGCAAAGTAAACAAAAAAAAAAGTAAGAGAGGATAACAGTGTCATAACCAAATGAGTTGAGTGCCCCTGTCACAATAGAACTGCCCTGAATAACCGCAGTTACTTTCAAATTTGGTACGTTCTGCCTCATTAGCTATTCCCACCTGGCAGTCTGTTATTGGCTACTCTAAACGTATAAAAATCCGTGCAGCTTCCGCCCAAGTCAGAGGGCTCTGAGCACGTGGTAGAGTACGGAGAACTTTGCCACGTGGCAGAGAAAAGCTGGCGGACTGATCACCTTCCAACATCTCCCCGTCACCGTCTGTTCCCGATGTATCCTTCATCCTGCATGATCGTTACTGTCTACAAACTCGCCGGCTCGTTTTGTTGCCAGTTACCTGTAACTATGCAAGCAACTCGTTACCTGTAACTACGTAAGCAACCTTACCACCTGCGTCGCGGCCATCAACGGCGTAAGTAAAGTTAAAGTAAAAGTTATTTTTCAACCAATACGCTGTGTCCCGCCTCTCCATCCACCAGCCCGCCTGACGGCCGAGTAATCAGCGATCCTCCTCAAGTCGGCTTCGGCCATCTGAGACAAACAGTATTAAATAAGTTAATATGAGCTAACAAATCCTGTTTTTAAGGTAGGGAAACTTCAACCACAGATGATGGATTTGTCCTTCTTTTGATCCTTGCCCTTTTATGATTGTAAGGAGAACACTGGGAACTGGCAATAAGTCACCACATGCCTCAGAGATCTTCTTTTGTTTTTGGAAATCGCTCAGCAACATGACATCTCACATTTATTATGGTTGATTCGGGCATTTAAATATGAAAACAATTAAAGTATATTTGCAAGGGATATGACAAATGAGCATTTGCACACTGGCCAATTTTTCATTGATTTGCATTCAAGAGCACTGTTATATTGCAGCTTTGCTTCCACAGTTGTCTAAAAGAGTTGATTTCCCAATATTCACATGGGCAGGTTGACTGATGAGATTGCCTTTAGTATAAACTCAAGAGTCTTTCCCTTGGACATAGTCTGCTTTCATTTGCTCTGGTGCAGCTATATAGTAGCTAGGAAGTATTTGGAATTACTCTAGAATTACATTCTGGAATTACTCTAGAACTACATTCTGGAATTACTCTAGAACAAAGAAAAGCAGAATCTGATTCTCTGGGTGCGTCTACACGTGAAATGAACCCCCTTGGTCTGACCTAGCTCAATGTGCTGCAGAGGGGCTGGCTGGGGCACAAGGGTGCTCAAGTGCGGGGTAGCTGGCAGGCAGCCCCTGCTCTGAAGCACCCTCATGTCCCAGCCAGCCCCACCAGCATCTACACTTGCACTGCTGCACAGTAAAGAACTTCACTGCAGGATAGTACTTGTTTTTGCAAGTACTAACCTGAAGTGGAGTTAGTTTCTTGTGGCCTAATAGGAGCACACATGTAGATACTGAGACTTTACTGAGGAGCTTATTAGGCAGCTGTGCTGTAAATGGCTCATGTAGACGTGCCCTCTGTCTACTTCTGCATCCAATTCTCTTGATTGACTTTTTTATTATTCTTAGCAACTTTTTGTATTAATACTGAAGCAATTTTATTACATTTAATTGCTTAATGCACCTACAAGAAAGGATGCAGTCAGTATCAGAAATAGGACTGGAGCTGGACAGTTCTTTGTACCATCTCTTAAGCTCATACCACTAGACCAGATTTAGACCTCTAAGCTAGATTTAGACCACAGGGCTCCTTGTGGGCTGGACCGGATCCACCATTAGTGGTGGGGCAAGTGGCAGTGGTGGGGTGGGTGGTTAATGAATCTGGCACTCATGTCCTCCTCCTACCCTCCTCTGAAACACATCCCCAACAGAGCTCTGTACCCTGGATTTTAGCACCAGGCCCTGGCTCTAAATTCCCAGCCCCTCCAGGAGCCCTGCAGGACGTATCTTTGTTGCCCCTGTCCCAGATCAGATTTCTATCTAGAAAAGGAAGAGTGAGGAGACAGAGATAAACTCAAGGGAAAGAACCACATTTCACATTGTTACACTGCCCACACCAGTACCTAAAATAATGAGCTTTGTAACAGTGGAAGACAGCAGTGTGACTATCACTGCCAAACTACTTCCACCTGGGTTTACTTTAAAGTTATATTCCCAAACTACATCACAGTGACACACTGCTTGCTTAGAGAAGAGTTGGAACCAAATTTCTTCTCCTGGAATCCAGACATTCACTGAAATCTGAGAAAGGCCAGATCTTTCTTTTGACTGGTTTAGCCTCAAACCCTGGTCCAGAGCTTTGGGGAAAGACAGGGTTCAAATGATGCCAGTTGAGCACAACTACACATTTTAAAACTTGGAGCTCCTAAACCCTGAGCTCAAGGCAGTATTAAGTAATGTCCCTGCTGTCATCCTACTGATTTGCACTTTCTCAGCGTGGCCACTCTTGGAACATCTGCCTTGCATATTCTAGCAGGCCTCCCCTTGTAATAATTGATCACCCCCTGTAAGGACAGAGAGGAAAATGCTCACAGCAACTGCAGCAGCAATACTGATTCTATTTCCTTATGCTAAACAGAATTTCAGAAACATAGGAAACCTAGAAAAAAAGACAAACCACTGCCCTGAAACAGCTCTACAAATGCATCCCAGTACAGGAAATGGAAAGACTACTATTAAAAAAATAAAATAAAATAGAAGGGGACTGGATGGCCTATGACACTGGCAGTTGGCTGTGAAGCCTTTGGTTTACTGGTCACTGGTTAAGATACAGCTAAGCCTGGAAGTTCTTCCCTCTACCAGGTGCTGGCGGCAGTAGAAAGAGACTTTTGATTCCTAGTAGACTTTTTCTCAAAATTACAAACGCTCAATGAAGAGTTATCAATTACCTAACGGGTGTATAGCTACATTTGCCTTCCCTAAATGGAAGCCGGCACACCAGTTGGGGCAGGGTGGGGAAGCTTGCATTGCTAATGAGCATCCTGCCCCTAATTTGGGATAAACAGCCTATCAGTCTCAATGGGTATTAATTTAACACATTTCCTGAGCAATAAACCCATAAACATAATTGCTTTAAGATTCCCAATCAGGAGCTCAGATGACATCTAAAAATAAACACACTGAGAATTATTTTCTTCCTCATTCTCCTTTCTCTTTTGAGGTCAAGGTTCTTCACTTTCCCTTCAAGACTTAACAAAGGACATGTCTTTCAACTATCCCTCTCAGCACATCTGCAGGCCAAACAAGACAAATGAAAAACACACACAACAGAGATAAAAAACTATGGAAAAATGTTTGTTTTTTTCCAATGATATAAACATTTCTAGAAAGATTTGGGACTGTCTTGCTACTAATGGAGTTAGCAACAAAACTTCCATTGACTATTACTTCCTCTTTTTCCTGTTACTCTAACTGTTTTTTTCTAAAGAAACAACAGTGGCTCTCTGTTGGATGGTAACAAGTTTGCAGCACTTTAACTCCCACTCTGAAAAGACAAATGAAACTTATCTGAAGAACATATATATATGCGCACACACAGAACCATATCCACATACTTGCATGTATAACACAAGTGTTAATAGATTTCCATATGATATGAAAGGCCAAAAAAATGAAGAGAAGTAGTTAGCCATGTCAGTCTTAAGTCAGGCAGAAGGCAGCATAGAAATGAACTTTATAGACTAACTAAATCAGAGATACATAAGCTTTTGTGACTGTGAGCTCACTTTATCAGATGCTGTGAATAGAGTCATAGCTTACTATTTGCTAGTAAAATAAATTTGCATGGAAAAAAAAGTTTTAATCTTCCATTACCCTGCAGCTAAGTTCCTTTGTCAATAGCAGGACTGAAGCTTTCTTTATTTTTACTTAAGCTCCATGAGGGGACCACAGAGGATCTAATGAAGAACAGTGGATAACACTTGCATTATAGGATTTTTTTAAAGCATGAAGCTGTTATCTGCAAGCAGCCAGGTGAATTAAATCAGAGAAAACATTATCTAATTTCTCTACTGCATATCAGATATTACTGGAGGAAAGATCTATATCCCACTAGGAATAGGAAAAGGATATGTTAATATTGTGATCCTGAATGTGTTCTGTACAATAGCAATGATAGCTAAACAATGTTCTCCTAATCAATTTTCCCATTTCTTCTCCTGATTTGTTGGCGCCTAAGGTGGGAACTAAAATAAATATATCCCCTATTTTTACTCAGTTCTAATAAATAACTGCTTATATGGTGCGTTTATAAATGAATTGATTTCTGTGGTATAATAGATGTAATCAAGACATCAGCTACACTTGCTTCACTGTTGAAAGGACAGTGTGTAGATATTGGTTGTATTTAATTTAGCCACAGAAGGGAGAAGTTCAGTAGCATCCCTTCAACCCCAGCATGGGCTTGATCTAAGGTATTTATTTATCCTCGTCTTTTCCCATTCAGTGTGTACAATGTCACATGACAGCATCTGTAGGTTAGATGCAAATAACATTTGCCTACCACCTTGATTTGACACATTTTAATTAGCAGAAGAATATATACAGTACATGCTTAACCTGCTTTTGTGGTTCAAGGGAAGAATCCTTGTCTGCCATACAGAAGACCTGGGTTCAATTCCTGGATGTAAATATAACTACAGCTATTGAGGCACCGAACATGGTCTGGCCTTTGGATTCTATCTCAATGTTCTATAGCAGGGATGGAAGATCTGTGCAGCCTCCACTCTTCCATACTTCTGCCAAGGCATACTTGTCAAAGGTCACAGAATAATAGAAAATTAGGGTTGAATGTGAACTCAGAAGGTCACCTAGTCCAACCACCTGCTCAAAGCAGGACCATCCCCAAGTACATCAACCCAGCTAAGGCTTTGTCTAGCCAGGTCTTAAAAACCTCCAAGGGTGGAGACTCCACCACCTCTCTAGGTAACCCATTCCAGTGCTTCACTACCCTCTTGGTGAGAAAGTTTTTCCTAATATCTAATCTAAACGTCCCTTGCTGCAACTTAAGACCATTGCTCCTTGTTCTGTCATCTGCTACCACTGAGAACAGTGGTTTGTAACCACCCTTCACGTAGTTAAACACTGCTATCAAATCCCCTCTCAGTCTTCTCTTCTGCAAATTAAATAAGCTCAGTTCCCTCAGCCTCTCCTCACAAGTCATGTGCTCCAGCCTCCTCACCATTTTGGCTGTTCAATTTGTCAATGTCCTTTCTGTAGTAGGGGGCCCAAAACTGGACACAGTACTCCAGGTCTGGCCTCACCAGTGCAGAATAGATGGGAATAATTACTTCTCTTGATCTGCTGGCACCACTTCTATGCAGTATGCCCAGTGTGCAGTTAGCTTTCTTGGCAACAAGGGCACACTGTTGACTCATATTCAGCTTATTGTCCACTGTAACCCCCAGGTCATTTTCTGCAGAGGTGCTGCTTAGCTAGTCAGTTCCCAAGTTGTAGCAGTTCACAGGATTTTTCCATCCTAAATGCAGGACTTTGCACTTGTCCTTTTTGAACCTCACGAGATTTATTTTGGCCAAATCCTCCAATTTGTCTAGGTCTCTCCCTGAATCCTAGCCTACCCTCCAGGGAATCTACTATAACTACTACTCCTCCTTCCTTGGTGTCATTCACAAATTTGCTGAGGGTGCACTCCATCCCACCTTCCAGATTGTTAATGAAGATACTGAACAAAATATTGAAAAGGACTGATCCCTGGGGCACTCTGCTTCATACTGGCTGTCATCTAGACCTTGAGCCATTGTTCATTACCCACTGAGCCTGACAATCCAGCCAGCTTTCTATCCACCTTACAGTCCATTCATCCAACCTGTTTTTCCTTCGTTTGCTTGCAAGAATGCTGTGGGAGACTGTATCAAAAGAACTGCTAAAGTCAAGGTATATCATGTCCACTGCTTTCCCTGCATCCAGTAACCTGGTAACTTCTCACACATACACCATGATCCAGAAGGATTGAGAATTGCCTACTACTAATATACAAACAGTGTATTTAATTCATACAGAAGGCTCTAAGTCAGGGGTGTGCAAAATGCAGCCCCACTGGCCCATTCTATCCAGCTCGCAGGGTCCCTAAAAAATGTAGAAAATTAATATTTATCTGCCCCTGGCTGCCTGTCATGCAGCCCTTGATGGCTTGCCAAAACTCAGTAAGTGGCCCTCTGCCCGAAATAACTGCCCGCCCCTGCTCTAAGTATACTATGATATGAGAAAGTTAGAATTAAAAAAAGGCTTAAAAGTTTGTAAATGAGTATCTGTATTATGATACATGTCACAGAATGGATCAGGTTTGCTCTCGCAGATAGATGCTCAGAGTTGTCTAGATATAGCATCATGTTTTCCAAATTATTCATTTAAAGGTCTCAAGTATAATTAAATCTTGCATGGTTCAGAAATTATGTTTTCAACTCAAGCTTTTCAAGTCATTTTCTACTAATTCTTAACAAATGGAGGAAAAGGCCTGTTGAGTCTCATTTAGCTTGAACAATGTCATTTCCTTCAGCATTTCCATAGTCAAGGTTGGCTTACAGCAGAAATGTTTTATCTACTCAGGTTTGGTGCACGATAGTCGCGGGAGGGGTTTCCTCACTATTCCATGCACAACCAAGCACGCAAACCTTTCTGCCATATGCAGCCTATCAACACAAATGCTGACATGCAATTCACACTTCACAGCAAAGTGATCCTATTCCTTTGTGCTCAAAGTAGCCCTCTGTGCCTGTGTTGCACTTTGCGGGGATGCTGCCATTTTTAAAAGAGGTGTAAAAAGCAGAATCCATGAAGACATCGATTAAAAGCTTGTCACATACCTCCGGCAGTTTTCAACAAAATCAGCATTTGAATCTCAAGCTTGTTTACAAATAAATACATAAAAGTATGCTATTGTGACTTATTTAAAGGATGTAACTGTGTTTTATCAATATGTGCAAAATATTCTCATCCAAAATTTAAACAAGCAATTAAAGGCCAAGTTCAGTCACTTCCTTCCACTTCCAGGCTGTATTGACTTGTAGTCTCAACCAACTTGTAGAATCCCTTGAGAGTCTCAGCCTGTTTTGTGTTTACACCACAGGGATGAAGAAGTTGTGGTATAAATAATGGAACTATGTAGATTTGTGAAAAACATTTATAGTAAGACTGACACTAACTCAGGGCAAATTAAATGCAAGGTGAGCTTTACTCAGAAAAGTAACAAAAGAAGCCATCTGTGGGTTTTCCTCTTAAAAAAAGAAAGGAACAAAGGCTAGAGGAACCCAGATGCTGTTGCAATATTAATTTAAACATTACATGTAGGAAGCTCACTTTCATGCCTACTGCCTCCCTGCACAAAGAAATAAGCAACTGCACAAAACAGAGTTTAAAAAAGCCCAAACTTTATCTTTACTCCCCTCCCTGCAATACAGTGCTTATCATCATGGTGTTCTGGTGTTACGCTATGCTAAATACAGCAACTGTTGTTGTCAAACTTTAAATACATAATCGATTTTCAGGTCAGAGCCAGATATTAGTGGATCTGTTAACATTCGTTGCTCTTAAAAACCTTCTCCACTCCTTTCAAACCAAAGGCTAGTCAAATAACCCCTCAAATATCCCCATAAAAACTGAAAACTTTGGCCACAAGGCCAAGATGAGTTTTAAATCCAGATTATTTTATACAGGACATGTCTGATGGGTCCTACTCAATGACTGGTTCGAAGACAAATTCTCACAAGGCTGACAGATAATTAATAAACTTTCTCGGTTTAGCATATTTTACACAGCTCATACTACATTTTTTTCATGAGAGATTAGAACTTTGGAAGCAACGGAGAAGTCTGCAAAATACACCCTGGGCATGGATGAATGTACCTTTTCCACTTTAACAGGGGGGTGGAAGCTGCCAATTAGGCAAGCATGTCAGCTGTTGTGAATGCAACTGATCTAGACTGTATCAGTATTTTAATAGTGGTTTAAGGCTACACCTAACTAGCTAACCCTGTTTTCCCTCTCCCCTTTTATGAGCAGAAACAGAACTCATTTCACAGAGGAGGGTGAAGGTTTAATAGGACCTTCACCACACTGTATCTACCACTGTGAATACATACTTTCAATTATCTTTCAAATGAAAAGACATCACTGATCCTTCATAAGGTACATCCAATCCTCACATGCTAGGTTAGTAAAATCAGAGAGCATCCTTGCACCAGCCAGATAACTCTGCATTCCCGATTTTTGCTTCTGGAACGTTTCTTTCATTCTTTATTTAATACTGAATGTGAAGCCCAATTACCCATGAACCACGCTGCTGCTCCCTCACTTTTCAACTTTACCTGCCCAAATCCTCAGTGGAGCTTGAGGCTATCCAGACCCTGAAAGTGATGCAGGCCATTCAAGACTGTTTTGGTCAAATTTAGCAAGGATTACAAGCTTAAAAGAAAGATTTAAAGCAGAAAAAAACTGGATAGAAGGCAGGTGGCAGCAGCCAGGCTCATTAGGGCTCAGCAGAGTGGCTGGCCCTCAGTATCTGCCCAGAAGGCAGAGGAAGGGCATTCCAGCGTAATCTAGTTCCCTGATGCTGCAGTCTAATCCAGACTGGGTGAAGAGGAAAGACACACAGGGGCCTGTTTTCATGGATCACACTGGAAGGTTACAACCTGATGGCTGGCATGGTATGTATCATATCCTGTGAGCTACTGCTCTCAAATTTCTCTCCTCCTCATAGATCTTAACAGCTCTTCACCTAAAGAGATTCACTTAATCTTTTAGAGTAAATACATGTTGCCGCACTCAATAAATACACATTGCCTAACCTCTATTTTTCTGTCAAAAAAGAAATCCTGGTCTTTTTCTCTTCAAACAAACAGTCCCATTCTGGAGTAAATGCACTTTTCCATTTTAAATAAGAAAAAAAAAGAGATATATTCATCCAGAGTTGACAAATAGACTATAATATGCCAAGCAGTTCAGGGGAAGTGAGGTAGCTTTAATAATCTGTATCACATTATTATTTTCTGTCATAACTTTATGGCATATAACTGGGAGTTCAGGCACTTGCAACTTCACCTCCCTGAAGAGCAATGTATCAAGATGGTAATGTATCATGACCTCAACAAATGTTCTATTTAAACAGCACTATGATTCCCAAATGGAAAACACATTTCTGCCTGTGATAGCTTGAGCTTAAATATAATTCATGTATTGCCTTTTCTGACTATATTGCTGGAAAAAAAAGCTGTTTGGCTAAAATTTAGTATCCTGAACATACTTTCTAACATGCAGGGCTAGGTTTTGATATCAGGTAGGTCAGTGTAAATCTGAAGCAACACCAAAGGAGTTATTCCTGCTTCGGAAGGGTGCTACAGAGCAGTCAGATGCATTAACAAACAGACATCTTACTTACTGAGATTCCACTTGAGGCCAGTCGTGGTTATGTTGTCACAAGTGTTTCCAATAGGAATGAGGCCACACCATTCACCTTCCAGTCCTGTGTTTACGTGCAGTTTGTGCTTCCCCTATTAAATAAAGCAGGATTTTGTTAGTCCAGTGCTTTTCAGAACTTTGATACCTGGGGCACACTTTCTTTTCTGGAATAAAAAGGGTGGCATACTTCACTCCTACACCCAAAAATGCATGTGTGTGTGTGAATGTTTTCTGAATTCCACAGCACTCCAGTTGAAAATCACTGAGGTAGATCTAAATTCAGGAAAAATATGGGTGGGGGGAGGAGGGGACGTGAGGCTAAAAAACCTGAAAATCACTGATCTAGTTGATGCCACTTAGGGCAGTATGGGAGGAATGGAGGGGATGACCTGGGCTGCAAAGCATGGCTCCAATAGTGTGTCCAGCTGCAGCACAGTGAGCTGCTGGGAGCATGGGGGAGGGATGGCACAGGCTGCCTGGGGTGGGAGAAGGCAGTAGCTGTGGTAGCAATCCCTAGAGGAGCAGCCACGAGCACTGCTGGAGTAGGTGTGGCAGACACAAGGTGCTGGATGGGGGAGAACATTTACCTCCTTAGAATCACAGAAAAGGAGGGTTGGAAGGGACCTCAGGAGGTCATCTAGTCCAACCCCCTGCTTAGAGCAGGCCCATCCCCAATGAGATCATCATGGCCAAGGCTTTGTCTAGCCAGGTCTTAAAAACCTCCATGGATGGAGCTTCCACCACCTCTCTGGGTGACCTGTTCCAGTGTTTTACTACCCTCCTAATAAGAAAATTCTTCCTGATATCTAACCTAAACTTTCCTTGCTGCAACTTGAGACCGTTGCTCCTTGTTCTGCCATCTGCCACCACTGAGAACAGTCTAGCTCCATCCTCTTTAGACCCACCCTTCAGGTAGTTGAAGACTGCTATTAAATTCCTCCTGAGTCTTTGCTTCTTCAGACTAAATAAACCCAGTTCCCTCAGCTTCTCCTCACAAGTCATGTGCCCCAGCTTCTTAACCATGTTCACTGCCCTCCGCTGGATGCTCTCCAATTTGTCCACATCCTTTCTGTAGTGAGGGGCCCAAAACTGGATGTGGCCTCACCAGTGCCAAATAGAGGGGAATAATCTATCCTCTCAATCTGCTGGCCACATTCCTACTAAGGCAGCCCAGTATGCCGTTCGCCTTCTTGCAACAAGGGCATGCTCTTGGCTTACATTCAGCTTACTTTCCACTGTAACCTCCAGGTCCTTTTTTGCAGAGCTGCTGCCTAACCAGTCAGTCCCAGTCTGTACTGGTGCATGGGATTGTTCTTGCAGCATTTAGTATGGCATAGGACACCCTTTGGTAATCACTGCGCTTGGTTAGTATTAACCAAGAACCAGAAGCATTTATAATAACAAACTTGTAAACTAAATTGGAACATATCCGAATTTGAGAGGGCTGATCTAATTTTCTTCAACTTCAGAAATAATTGGTTTTGGGATTTCAGGTCACTCCATCACACAGAGACCAGTCATCAGCTACAGATCCGCATGCCAACAGTTTCAAAGTGTGGGAATGTTTGGATCTGGGGTTATGGTTTAGTCTCATCTCTAACCTCAGTCAAATGTGTACTATGCCAGAGAACATTCAAAGTTTGGTTGTGTTTTCCTCCAAAATGGAAAAGGATTGCTGAGCTACTGAATTTGTCCTTAAAATACTGTATATAAACAGACAAATGTTTAAACACAGACATGGAACACTCTAAAAGCAAAAGCTACCAAACCTCACCTAATTTAGGGTTTATTAAAACTTTGGTGACGTTTATAAAATGCCATGTACTTTCCATTATGGAAGCACCTGCAGAAAGCACCTATATATGTCTAACAGGACACTGTTATAAAATCTAAGAAAGGATGACATCCTTATTAAAGACATTTAACAGGTAATCCTAAATATTTCTATACCATGACCAGAATTCACTTAAATACAATGACTAAAAAGTATAGAAAATTTCCTATTACCCATTATCCATTGTAGAACTTTTCTTCTACAAGAGTTTCATAGATTCATAGAGTGTTACGGGCGGGAAGGGACCTTGCAGATTATCTGGTCCAGCCCTCCCCCGCTCTAGGCAGGAAGACAGCCGGGGTTAGGTGACCCCAGTGAGATGACTGTCCAGTCTCCTCTTGAAAACCTCCAGGGTAGGTGACTGCATCACCTCTGGAGGAAGTTTATTCCAAAATGTGGACATCCTGACTGTGAAGGAGTTTTCCTGGTATTAAGCCTGAAGTGGCCTTCCAGGAGTTTGTATCCGTTGGTTCTGGTCTTCCCCAGGGGTGCCCTAGTGAACAGCTGTTCACCGAGCTCCTGATGCACTCCTCTGATATAGCGGTAAGCCGCTATCAAGTCCCCTCTCAACCTTCTCTTCTTTAGGCAAAAGAGGCCCAGGTCCCTCAGCCTTTCCTCCTATGCTTGCCTTGCAAGTCCCTCATCATACGGATGGCTCTTTTCTGAACCCTCTCAAGTTTTTCCACGTCCTTACTGAAGTGCGGCGCCCAGAACTGGACACAGTACTTCAGCTGCGATCTCATCAGTGTTGAGTACAGTGGGAATATCACTTCCTTACTTTTCCACGAGATGCATCGGTTGATGCATGCCACTATGTTGTTTGCCCTGTGTTGAGCCATTGTGTTGACGGCTCACATTCATGCAATGGTCAATCATTATCCCTAGGTCCCTTTCGGCCATGGTGCAAGTCAAGCTGTTGTCACCAAGCCCCTATGTATGCTGCGGGTTGTTTGGCAGCAGGTGGAGCACCTTACACGTGAAAGTGTTAAACTTCATCTGGTAAACTTCATTTGGTTCTGGGTAAATCTTTGCTGCATTATGGTTTAGAATGAAAAGCTAAAGCTTGTTTCAAATGAAAATCAAGGTGTGTGAAGTCATTTCAAATAAAACTTATGAACAACACAACATGACATGAAGAGAAACAAGCAGCTCTCATAAATCTAATGCTAACTCATTTTATAGCAGTTAATTCCACATTCTGGAAGAGATACCTGTTAGCAACCATGTGTTTGTAATGATACTTGGCAGTAATACTCTTCAATTAGCTGTCACGGGCCCCAATTCAGCATATTTACTTTAAGTATGCGTGTGGTTCCAATCAGGTAATTAAGAGTGGACACTGCACATTTCTGTGAATGAAAATCAAACAGCCTTTCACAGTACAGTGACATATTTCTGTGATCAACTGGATATAGTAAGGAGTTATTTCCTTCAATGCAGCTATAAGGAAACAGCAATTAATTGAAGGAAACTGTGTCAATATTTGTGGAAAATAATTATCAGATTGTTCCTGAATAAGTAATTGGTTCTATATAACAAATCGGGGCTTCATCTACTGAAGAGATTAAATGCTTTGGGAGGATATGTTTTTTGGTTTATATCCTCTCGTGAGTGCAGGCAAGTTAACTCTCTTAACTCTGGTTTGTGCTAATGGGAGTCGCACACATTTTTGATCTTACAGTTCAGCCATTTTGCCATAGAAAAGGGTATTTTTTTTAAAGAACCCCTAAACTCAATACATAATTCACTGTTTTTACAAAGACAAATTTTTCAAAGCAGGAGATCCTGTCTAAAGTGACAGAAAGAGTAGTCTGACTCAAGCAATGTCCTCAGCAGCAAAAAAACATGACTAAAAAGGAATATGCAAGATATTGCTTCAACTCTTATTTTCTTTTTTCCCCCCTCACATTGCAGTCCCCAACACTACGAAGTGACAAGTTTGAAGGCTAAAATGAAAGGAAGGTATCTTAGATGCTGAGATGAATTGTTTGAGTTATTTGACATAGTCTGCTGCTTGTGCCAAATACTTCATTTAAAAAAAAAAACACCCCACCACAAGTCATGCTCTCAGTTAAGAAAAAAACCTTGGGAAAGCTGTCAATTAAAAAGTACTGGATTTTTATAGCGTAAGCCTACTAAATTACTTGCAGAGCAACAAAAAGAACAATTTAACATCTAGTTTCTCAAAATGCCCCATTTCTCATGGTACTGAGTCACAGGGACTCATGGGAGTCTTAGATGCTATACACATTCAGGGATTTCCAGATTCAGGCCTACTGCCATTTTGGTTGGTTCACACGGACTTTCACTGAAATCTGACAAAGCTCATTTTCTGCTGACTGTTAACCTTGGGACTCTTGGTGGTGTTGCGTGTGTAATGTTTTTATTCTTTTTCCTTTTTTGGGGGACATTCTTGACCTGGTTGAACAATGCCGATGTTTCTAATGCTAGGCACTGAACTGGAACCTCTAACTATATTCTACTTATAAAAGAAAATTTGAACTTTAAAACAAAAGTGTACAGTATTGCTAAGTCTCAGGATTTTAGTGTTTAACTGTTGATACTTGAAATCTTAAAAACCTTAGCTTACAAAGCCCCTGACTGCATGAGAATCTCAACTTTCATTTGTTTAAAGGGACTTCTAGGTTTGAAGCTGTAGAGAAATGTTTGAAAGCTTGATCTCCAGAGTCTTAAAGCCCAGGAAACAGCAACAACAAAAAAGAAATTAAATTCAAATGAATTATCCTGCAATTTTGAAGCCAATTGCATGAATTTTTGGGATTTGACTTGTGACCAAACACTCATGACCAAAATCATATTGTATAAGGAAGAATTAGTTAAAAAAATTGTAACATTTTTAATGAGAGATTTTTACTTTTTGTGAAGTTCCCTTAAACAAGTTAACAAATCCATTCATTTCTTTGACAGAAAGATGAAAAAGTCAATATGTTTTACAGAGAAGCTAGACTGCCACAAGCAAAATAACATCATAGAATCATAGAGAAGAAGGGCTGGAAAGGATTTCCAGAAGTCATCTAGTCCAACCCCCTGCCTAAGGCATGATCTTTCCTATCCAAACTATCCCATACAATCCATAATCTAAACTTGACATAAGACTATCTTCAACCCTGACACAACATAGACCTAACACCCCAACCTGCCAGAGGTAAAGCAGGTGAACCATGGCAACCAATGTCCCACTTCTATGAAATGTTGTCAATATAAGCTCAAGAGATCTTGGGTAGAGGGCTGCGTCCCCCACTGCAGAGGAAGACAACCCCCCCCCCCCGGGCAAGTTCATAGCAATTTGAAATATGGCAATTGGTCAGATGCTGAGCAGAGGGGCAAGACCCTCTAGCCAGGAACCTCCCGTTTTGGTCCCACCAGAAGCACTGGCACACCCCAGTTAAAATCTGCAGCCTTGACAGTAACCAACACACAACACCTCTGAGAAGGCTTAAAAACATCTTGACACATATAGCAGAAAAAGAGGAAGGTGGGTGCAGAGGCAACCAGCAAAGAGGGAAAAAAGCTATAGCACAACATAGGCACGGCTCACAAAAAGCATACGGGAACATCTCCTAGCTAAAAGGGAGGCGTACACTCAATGGAAGGGAGAGGCCATCACCAGGGAGGACTATACCTCGGTTGCTCGGGGCTGCAGGGGGGTGGTCAGGAAGGCCAAGGCAGAGATGGAACTGGGACTAGCTACCCGGATCAAGGACAACAAGAATTCCTTTTTTAAATACACAGGGGGAAAAAGAAGGTACCGGGTAACGTGGGGCCTCTGCAAGACATCCTAGGAAATCTGGTTGTTGCCCCAGACAACAAGGCTAACCTGTTTAATGATTTCTTTGTTTCCATTTTCCTGAGCAGGGACCAGATCAGCCTGTCCGCCGGGACCCCCTTAGGCCCCGGGGGAGGCCCCAGAGTGCTGAGGGAATTAGCAGAGGTCATTGCGGGACACCTGGCACGGCTTTACGAGCACTTGTGGTGCTCTGGTGTGGTGCCAGAGGACTGGAAAAGGGCCAATGTGGTTCCCATTTTCAAAGAAGGGAGGAAGGTGGACCCAGGAAACTATAGGCCAGTTAGTCTTACCTCGGTCCTGGGTAAGCTTTTTGAGAGAATTATCCTAGCACTTGTCCACGAGGGGCCAGCAGAGGAGGTTATGCTTAGGGGCAATCAACATGGGTTCATTAGAGGCAGGTCCTGTCAGACCAACCTGGTGGCCTTCTATGACCAGGTCACAAAATCCTTAGACACAGAGGTAGCAGTGGACATAGTCTTTCTGGACTTCAGGAAGGCCTTTGACACTGTCTCTCACCCCATTCTCATTAAAAAACTAGGGGACTGTGGCATCAACACCTACACAGTCAAATAGGTCACTAACTGGCTAGAGGGCCGTACCCAGAGAGTGGTGGTGGATGGGTCATTTTCGACCTGGAGGGGTGTGGGCAGTGGGGTCCCCCAGGGCTCGGTCCTCGGACACACACTGTTCAACATCTTCATCAGTGACTTGGACGAGGGGGTAAAAAGCACTCTATTCAAATTTGCTGACGACACTAAGATGTGGGGGGACGTGGACATGCTAGAAGGGAGGAGTAGGCTGCATACCTACAGGCTGGGGAACTCCCTTCTCATCAGTGCAGAGGCAGAAAAGGATCTTGGAATCATCATTGATGCCACAATGAACATGGGTCGACAGTGTGGGAACACAGTCAGGAAGGCTAACCACACCTTGTCATGCATCCACAGATGCATCTTAAGCAAGTCCAAGGAGGTGATCCTCCCCCTCTATGCGGCACTGGTCAGGCCGTAGTTGGAGTACTGCATCTAGTTTTGGGCGCCGTACTTCAGGAGGGATGTGAACACCATTGAGAGGGTTCAGAGGAGGGCCACCCGCATGATCAGGTGGCAGCAGGGCAGGCCCTACGAGGAGAGGCTAAGGGACCTGAACCTGTTCAGCCTCCACAAGAGAAGGCTGA
>NW_005842019.1:26822-46751 GCF_000455745.1 Alligator sinensis | reverse complement strand
GGATCTAGTGGCCTGTTACAAACTAGTCAGAGGGGACCAGCAGGCATTGGGGGAGTCCCTGTTCCCCCGAGCACTACCAGGAGTGACTAGAAATAACGGTCACAAGCTGGCAGAGGGTAGATTCAGACTAGACATCAGGAGGCGCTACTTCACTGTCAGGGAGGCTAGGATCTGGAACCAACTTCCAAGCGAGCTGGCTCCTACCCTGGGGGTCTTTAAGAGGAGGTTAGACAAACACCTTGCTGGGGTCGTTTGACCTCAGTACTTTTTCCTGCCATGGCAGGGGGTCAGACTTGATGATCTGCTCAGGTCCCTTTCGACCCTACCAACTATGAAACTATGAAACTATAGCTGCACTTAGATCATCCTGGACCAGCGGCTGTCCAACCTCTTCTTGCACACCTCCAGTGATGGAGAGTTCACAACTTCCCTAGGCAGCCTGTTCCACTGCTTCACTGTTCTAACAATGAAGAAGTTTTTCTGGGTATCCAATCTAAATATACTTTGCTGCATCTTCAAGCCATTGGTCCACATACTTTGTCTCTTCTTTTTGGTAGCCCTTCAAATACTTGAAGACTTCTATCATGTTTCCTCTTAAACGTCTATTTCCCCATCTGAGCATGCCTAGCTCCTTCAGCTTCTCCTCCGATGACTTCCTTCCAAGCCCTTGATCATCTTTGTTGCCCACCTCTGGACCCTAACTTTTCCATATCCTTTTTTAAAATGTGGAGCCCAGACCTGCACCAGGTACTCCAGATGAGGCCTAACCAGTGCTGAACAGAGGCACAATCACCACCCATGTTATGTACCTAGTACTTCCATTGATGCATCCCAAAACTGCATTTGCCTTGTGTGTGACTGCATCACACTGTGGACTCATATTGACTCTGTCGTCTACCAAGACTCCCAAGTCCTTTTCCATAATGTTGTCATCCATCCAAGTGTTAGCACCTTGTATTTGTCTGCACTGAATTTCATCCTGTTAGCTCTAGCCCAACTTTCCAATCTGTTGAGACACTTCTGAATTGTGCCAACATCCTCCAATATGTTTGCAATCCTTCCCAGTTTTATGTTATCTGCAAACTTGCTCAGGATGCACAAATAGTTTTCAAGTTCTCATGTACAGATCTTATGTGATAGCCAGTACTCAGTTTAGAAAACCCCCACAGATCATTATAATTTCATACATATAAATATTTATTATTTATTATCATTTTAATTTTTTTTCTTATTACTCTGCCTGTTGAGGCACAGTAATGACTGCCCATTTCAGTGTTCTTTACGACCATGGCTCAAACTTCCATATCTCTTTGGGATCTCTTCCAGATTTCTCTTCACAAACTTGTATTGTATTGTTCACATAAGCTTTTGCAGGTTCTATTTTTTGGTTTTAAATGAACAATTACAGACTGGCAGTTAAAAAAAAAAAAACAACCCAAAAACCTGATAGTGCCTAGTCTTTTTATAAAGCAAAGTTCCAAAGGTCAACAGCAAAGAGAAAACCAAAGCTAATTAAATAAATTACTTCCCTTGAAGTTTTTGCCTCTGTAGTATAAAGTTGAAGTACTTTCACATTTTAACGTAAACATCAAATATCACCATGCTTTTAATGTTACTGGTGATAAAATAATGGCAAATAATATGGCTGGATTGATTTTTTTCTTATTAAAGCAGTTTTAAAAAACATTGATCAATCTCGAGAATTGATTTTTTTTTTCATTTTGTGTCTGATGCTGGGAAATAAGATCAATTTCTAAGTTCAGCAATATGAAGAAAATGTCAGAAGATTTTTTTTAAGAGTGTTTCATCCAAATAGGTTAAACTTTCACTCTTGCATCTGATGTTCTTTGTGACATTTTAGTAAGCAAATGCTTAAAAGTATAGTGGCCAAAACCAAAACCTTTTTAAGAGCTTTCTTAAGCACCAACAAAGAGAATAGTCTCCTCTCTCATGTCTCCTAACTCCTGAAATGGTAAGCTGATGATCAGGAATACCTCTACCAACTCTCTCTACAACAAAGGCAACACAAATATATAAAACTTCGGTCATAAAGATGCAAGTCAAACAGTATGTAAACGTTATCAAGTCACATATAGTTGGACTTCTGAATTGTTAATAGTGCCTCAGTGGCACTTCGTAAAAGCACAGAAACAAGATCCCTGACCCAAGAAGCTTTCAAAGCAACTCAAATAAATGCAATGCAACTTGCAAATGTAGTACAGCATATCTCTGTATTATATAAAATAGATACAAAATGTTCTAAACATAAAAAGATAGAAGAGATGACGCAGAGCCCAACAAAGGTAGAGGAAACAAATTTTAAAGACATATAAAGTAAAAAAGTACAGGACTGGAAACATAACTAGTGGAGGACTGTTCAAACCATAAGGGGTAGACAAGAGAAAGGGCTATTAAGAAGACGAAATAAAAGATTAATATAATAAAGAGGTAGGAGTGCTAGAAGGAACAGGGTATCATGTGACAAAAGCAGGGACAAAGCAAGTGGATGTTATAGAAAGTGCTGAAGGACAAGGAGTGTAAACTCTTAATGCAGAAGGAAAAGGAAACCAATGAAGGAGCCTGAGGACAGAAATAATGTGGCTGGAGCAATAAGATTACCATAGCAGTAATATTTCATATAGAATGGAGAGAGGTAGAAAGTCAGGGATGGCAGGGTGGAGCAAGTGGTGGCGGCAAAGGCAACTTAATCAACGTATGTATAAGTGTTTTATTAGTAAGGATTCCATAGGAAGGACTGATCTTAATATATTACGGAGATAAAAGCAGAACTTGGTGACAACCTGGATGTAGTAGAAAGACTACAGAAATCAGACTTGATAAAATGTAAAAAGCATGGGGCTCTTTCATGCCCAGCAACAGGAAAATAATAATCTTGTAGAAAAAGAAGCTCTTTTTGGACAACAGTGAGTTTGTGAAGAGAAATCCTGGAAGAGATCCCAAAGAGATCTGGATGTTTGAGGCATGGCCATACAGAGCACTGTAATGGGCAGTCATTACTCTGCCTCATCAGGACTTTACTATGGAGTCCCACAAGGCTCACTTTCATCCAGCATTCAACACACACAATAAATTAAGTCTCAAGAGCAACTGGGAGGAGGCATAGTCTTCAGTGTCAGCAGTAAGCAGATGACACACCACTCTAGGACCTTCACTTTGAATATCTGCAGAGGCTCATATCTTTCTTAGTGCCTAAGTGGCTGAAACTTAGCCTGTGAAAATGGTCATGAAGGTGATGAAATAAGGGAATAATTTTTGGGAAATGGTTGAACCTGTGACATCACCTTCAAATGCATATATTTTGCTCCAGTTGTCAAAGCTATCCCAGGGTCTTCATTTATCCAGGACAATCATATGGCATTAGTATCCAGAAACAACTTTCATAACCTCTGGCAGGCCAAAATGTTGCCCCCCTTTCTGTTCATATAGCCCCAGCCACAGCAATACACTCCAAGGCTTGACTATTATTATAGCATCATACATCTTATATTGGAAGATAATGCCCTTAAGAAGCTCCAAATGCTAAAATCACATGAAAGCTCTTCTGAAGATTCAGTCGGGGTGATGAGAGCATATTAGCCTTCTGTTCTCACACTTTGTCTAAAACAAAAATAAGTCTATCAAGAAAAAAAACCCGCAAGTGCAGATTTCAATGTTACATAAAGAAAAGTTATAAGATACAAATTTACTGTTTTCCATATATACATGTTTGCTCTTAGTTGCCATTGTGCTTTTGGGGAAATAGAAATCACCAAACGATGGATGAAAAATGAGAACAAATGAGATTAGCAGGGATAGAGACAAAGAATAGGAAAGGATCAAGGATGAAATTAAGGGAGAATATTTATTTGTTTAAAACCAAATGTTTTTGTTGGATTAAAAAAAAAATTTCTTTAGAAATATTTCTGCTAGTCTTTGATTTTTATCGTAGAATCATAAGAGCAACGAGAATCATAAGAGAGAAGTAAGGTTGGTCTTTAAATAACCATTTACATGCTAGGCCAAAGTTGTGGACAAATATTATAAAGCTATCCTATATATATATCCATTAAAAGGAGCATTAGCATAAAGAAGAATTACAAGGCAAGTGGTCAAATCTAACTTATCTGATTTGACAAAATAAATGCACCTCTGTTAAGGAGTAATCAATGTAACACTATTATTCAGAGATGGGATTTAGGCTGGTCAAATGGAACTTTTGTAAGAAAATATCCTTTTCCCCTTGAAAAATCAGAATGTGAAAATTGTTGAACTCTTCTACATAGGAAGTAATAAAAACAAAGTTAAGAAAAGTTAATACCTACCACTTAAAGCCATACTTGAAAAATAGTAAATGTATTGTACATTAAACAAGGTTCAACATTGGGTCCAATCCTGCCAATGCTTTATTACCAAGCCTAATTAGTACTGTAAGTAGCTTACCTGAAATTCTAATGATACCCTTCAAGATTTGCATTTAACAGAAAACTATTCTACAATGGATGAAATCCAAGGTACTAGAGGGAGAATGAATTATAATGATTATTAGAACCAATTAATGAACACATCTGCTTCAAACCAATTTATGACAAGAATATGGAATGAAATCCCTGTAGAGCAAATGCCAGTAGAACAGAAAGATTTACTATACCCACAGGACACATCTTGAAGTGGTTACTACTGTATATATAACATGCAAATTATTTTGGAAGAGCAAATGATCCCAGATTTTCACATATTTTCACTTGAGGATTTTTCACCAGAGTAACAGAATTCCCCTGAGATCACTGCCCTCTTCATGTAACATTAGTGATGACATTTTCCACCAAGCAAATTAAGCGCTTTCCCTCCCTGCATATGGAATAGTGGGTAAAAGAGCTGCTCAAAAGGTGGAAAGTTACTTTGTCCTCTGCTGTCAAGCCCATGTAATGATTGGCAAGAGGTCGGCAATGATAAGAGGAAAAGAGTGCTGCAATCTCCAGGGAGAAATATACTGTAATCAGTTAGAAATGCTATCTGTGAAAGTACTGCAAATATGCACACAAAGAAGAGAAATTATGAACACAGCCTGAAGTGAGCAACAAGCTACAGTTGGGAATATGAAACAGTAACTATTAGGAGGAGCTTGGGAAATTCAGTTCCTTTACACAAGGGCAGCTTCAGTACTGACAGGTGCCTTATAAATTAATCCTCATTGTGCTGCCTGCATGCTGCCTCATCCATGTACTCACTCTGTTGAGTTTTATTCTGCCAATTACACATACTCTTCTACAACTCTTTCCAGACTGCCAGAAAGCTACCGAGAGCAGATGCTGCACATGAATTTGGAAAGTGCAATAACCAAGGATGCTCTCTTTGGCTCTTTTCTAATTTCCAACCAGCTTTACACAGGCCCATTGTGACATTTTATCCTTGAGCTCCCGAATTTGATGTCCTATCCCCAGCTGGCCCGTCATTAGAGCTTTAATACGTGTATTAGCATTTTTAGTGATACCATGCCTTAAAAAAAATCAGAACCATTTTCTTTATATCCATTTATGAGGCTATGGGGTGCAATAGATTGCAAATAAGAGGAGAAAGTAGACAAGTTACTGAAGATTTCATAGTGCCTATGTAATTATTATGTAATTTTACTGTTATATTGTCAATCTAGAGGGGCCTTTCCTAAGGGCCCTCATATTCTGTAATCTCACAGTGATAAATATTACAACATAATTTTCCTCACAATACATTATTTTATGACATATTTCAAGTTGTCATTCGGTTCTTTTTGTGCAAGTCACTATGGAAGACTTCGGCTAGTCCCTTTCATCTAGGTTCTTTCTACCTTTTTAACTTGCTGTCAGGGCCAAGTGGCTAAGCTGTCTCTGAAGCATTGAACTGCTACTTACTGCTGCCTGACATCTCTATACCAAGTCAGGGTCGGCCAAGCTTTGAAGCAATTCTATGCAGTTTTAGTGTTTTCTCTGTAAGAGCTTTTCACATGCTTTAAGACACGGGAAAATCAGATTTCAAAATCAGGTTAGCAAGTGTGTACTCCTCTTACAAGAAGCTGTCAGGATTTATCTATAATGTGGCAAACAACAGTATTTAACAGCTGATCCCATCATTACCCATGCCAGTTGTTCTGACAGTCACCCTTTTTTATGTATCCTTCTACTGGATTCCTCTTTGCTAGCACAGCAAACATAAACTGCTTATTTTAACTTCACAGCCGTTTCTGACCCTATCATCTTTCAGTTACATTGAGTGGTTGATTCCCTTTCATGACTGGTTCATGATGCTAACTTTCATGTACACTAGTTAAATTGATCTAACAAGTGCCACCATATTTTCTCCCATGATACCAATCATGTTTGCATTGATCTCCCCAGAATTACTTTCAAATCTACCTGCTGTGACCTGATGAAGAATGTCTTGCATTTGAAAGCACGTCTAACTCTATCCCAACTATGCTCTTGGTCAAATAAAAGATATCATCCCCAAAAATCCTTGCCTCTTTCACATCAACCTCATTCTTCTCCTTCACATCTCTACTTAAAATTTTCCTTTGCTGCAATGCCTACAAAAACCTTGTCAAGTGTAAGGCTGTTGATATACTATGATCACTGCTTACTGTACTGCTTCCCTGTCTGTATCCATTTGTTTCTCCTGTCTTAAAGTGTAAGTTCTCTGAAGCGGATAACTTTTTATTCTGTATAGCACATAGCACAGCAGAATTACAGCTCATGAGTAACATGCCTATATACTAGATAATACAAATAATAAAATAATAATTTTAACATGTTTCTGACCAAACTGGTTTGATGCAACTATCTCTTAGAAGAGGTAATTAGCCATGTTAGTCTGAACTTAGGCAGAAGCCAAGGTAAAGATGCACCTTACAGACTAACTGAACCACAGATGCATAAGCTTTTGTAAACAAAAGCTCACTTCATCAGATGCATGATGAAATTTAAGTGTACTTAAACAAGATATGGCATTGTTTGTCCAGCTAATCAGGATGTAACCCAATCACGTTAGGGTGAGTTAAAAATTCTTCTAGCCTAAGTTTCTATAGTTTTTGGTTGAAAACTAATGGAGTTGGACTATTAGCATAAGCAGTAAAAGTACAGTACTATACTATAAGGTGGATACATAACTGTTTGGATCACTATGCTCAATGAAAAATCTTCAATGGCTCAATGTCTAGTTGGGAGGAGGTATTAAATGGGGTTCTCAAGGTGTCTGGTGTTGTTTAACATCTTCATTAATGATTTGGATGACGGTATTGAGTGCACACTTGGCAAATATGCGTATGACACCAACTTAGGTGGAGTTGTAGACACTCTTGAGGATAGGGCTAGAAGCATAATGACCTGGATATACTGGAGAAATGGTCGAAAAATCAATCAGATAAAATTCAGCAAGGACAAGTGTGAAGTCCTGAACTTGGGAAGGAAAAAGTGCATGTACAAATACAGACTGGGGAATGACTAGCTATGCTGCAGTACTGCAGAGAAGGACCTGGGGCTTACAGTGGACCATAAGCTCCAACCAGTGTGCTATTATTGCAAAACAAGCCAACAGCATATTGGGTTGCATTAAAAGGAGTGTCTCTTGCAAATCAAGGGAAGCGATTCTTCTGGTCTATTCAACACTGGTGAGGTCTCACCTGGAGTACTGTGTCCAGTTTTGGGCCCTGTACTTCAAGAAAGATGTGAACGGATTGGAAAGAGCCTAGTGGAGAGTGACGAAAATGATTAGAGACCTGGGAAGCAATATTTACAAGGAAAGGCTGAAAGAACTAGGGTTATTTAGTCTAGAGTAGGGATGTCAAACTCACCCCAGGTCTTGGGCCAGACCTGGATTGCATGGGCTCCTTCTGGGCTGGATCCTAGGTTCAGTGGTGAGGTCCACATGCAGGCAGTAGCGCAGGTTGGATCATGTAGCAGTATGGCTTCAGGGTTGGGCAGCAGAGCAGTTTGGGGAATTGGGCAGCAGTCCAGGTCCAGGGGTTGGCGAAAGAGCAGATCCGGGAATCAGGTAGCAGTAAGGGTCTGGAGGTGGGCAGGAGTGGGGCAAGCGAGGGCTGTATCTGGACCTCAATCAATCCCTGGTGCTGATGGCCATGTTCAATTTGGGGTCCAGAGACCCCAAATTGTGGCAGGCCACACTCAACTTTCAGTAGCCCTTTGGAACCTCGGAATGGTTCTGAGGACTGGATCTGGCTGGTGGGCCATATGTTTGATACCCTTGGTCTACAGAAGAAAAGACTGAAGAAGAATTTAATGAAAGTCTTCAAAAACCTGAGGGGTAATTATTAAGTTGGAGATGGACTTTTCTCTGTGGCTGCAGGGTACAGGACAAGGAGCAATGGCTTCAAACTACAGCAGAGGAGATTAGGAAGAACTTTCTGACCATCAGAATAATCAAACATTGGAACAGGCTACTTAGAGAAATTGTGGCATCTTCATCCCTGGAAATCTTTGAGAGCAAATTAAGACAGATCCTTGGTTGACATGGTTTAGTCAGGGATGCTTCTGCCTTGAGCAGAGGGCTGGATTAGATGACTTCATGAGGTCCCCTCCAGTCCTACTTTCTTATGATCTTCTGATCCCACCCAGAGGTACGCATCCACTTAAAAACTGGCCATCTTCTATATTTTAAAATAATGGTTTACTTTCTTAATAATTTAAGAATTCAATTCCTTGTAATTAGTTTGTTCATGTTAAGTGACTTGTGCCACTGTAACTGTGCTGCCAGCTGCAGTAGACTGGGAGCTGACCTTGCCTGTGAAGACTGAGGTGAAAAAGGCATTGAACACTTCAGCCTTTTCTGCATCCTCTGTCACTAGGTTGCCTTCCAGGTTCAGTAACGGACCCACACTTTCCCTGATCCTTCTCTTTCTACTGGCATACCTGTAGAAACCCTTCTTGTTCCCCTTCACATCCCTTGCTAGCTGCAACTCGAACTGCACTTTGCCCTTCCTGACTTCATCCCTGCATGCCCAAGCAGTACTCTTATACTTCTCCCTAGTTGTTTTTCCAAGTTTTAACTTCTTATAAGCTTCTTTTTTGTGATTTAGTTTACTGAAGAGCATGAACGACGCGTGCCCCCAGAGGCTGGGGGGCACAACAACCACCTGTAGGCGGTGGTGGCAGTAGCGGGGCAGCAGCAGCGAGTGGGGAGCTCTGGCAGGCAGCTACAGCAGTGTTGGCAGCGGGTTGAGTGGGGAGCTCCCACAGCTGGCTGCAGCAGTGTCAGTGGCGGGGGGAGAGGGTGGCGAGTGCCAACTGGCAGTCGGTGACCACCAGCAGATGCCATCGACAGTGTCGGTGGCGAGTGGTGGCTGCCTGTAGGCACCACTGGCAGCACTTTTTGCAGGGCGTGCACCGCTGATCTCAGGGGGTGCACGTGCACCTGCGTGCTCCCCCTATGCCGTCACCAATGCTGGAGAGTTCCATGCTAAGCCAAGCTGGTCTTCTGCTATACTTCCTAGTCTTCTTGCACATTGGGATGGTTTGTTGCTGCGCTTTCATTAAGTAAGGCTTCTTTAAAGTACAGCCAGTCCTTTTCTTATATTCTAATGCAAGGTGCAGCTTTTAGGCATTTCCTTTGAATGAGTGTTTTAACATCATAGAAAACAAGCACCATGTGATAGTAAGAGATACCACTGATTTTGGCTCTGCCACCTCTCCAGCTGCTACTATAATGAGTACCCTGAGTGCTCTCATCTACCAGTTGTTGTTAAGTAGGACAGGGAAGATCACAATAGCTCTGCTCCTGCAAGCAGCATGTCAATAAGTCAAGAGGAGAGCCAGCTGTTAGTACTGAGTGGAAGAATGTAAAGGTAATTAAAACTCCCCCCGCATCTGAGGCAACCTTGAAGAGGAATTGTGCGCCAGACCCTGAGCTGATGATTCTCCCCATCCCTGCAAACTCTGAAGACACAGCAAGTGCCCTAGCTACGTAGATCAGGATATATTAAAAAAAGATTGAAGCGTCCTATCAAAACATTTTTTTCCTACCATACTACTACACTCATCCTTCCCATGCAGAGCAAGGGCCAGATGGATATTAGAAATATACTTTTGTCCAAAGAATGTAGGGGCTTATTAAGAACATTTTATAGCCACTTTTGGCATAACTACAACTCTCATTAACTTCAGCGGGAGTTATACCACTGGCACCAGAAGAGGGTCCTTAGGATCCAGAAGACAATCTTCACTACAGTAAAATAATTTAGAGTTGGCCAAGTCTGATTTGCATCCATTGACAGTGATGTCTTGTCATAAAATGTTACAGTCTGACAGACATCTTTTCTCAAAAGACTCTAAAGCTCTCTGATCTGCATCTTTCTGGCATCCCATTTGTCATCATAGCCATAATTCTGAGAGATCATCTCTAGAGAATTAAATTGATACATTCAGGTTGTCACCAAAAGGCAGGAAAAATATACTGTGTTGCAGCTGGGAGACCAGAAAAGCCCAATGGCGATTAACTGCTGCTTGCCTGTTGGACAAGGTGATAACCTCTTGTACCTGAAAAAATTGGTATTTAAAATCCTGAATGGACTGACTGACAGCACATCTAAGGCTTAACACAGGCTTCTCACCTCCTTCATCTTTGGGACACCAAGCAGCCTTTTGTGTACCCTTAAAATATAGGAAGAATAGAGCAAGAAGCATTAAAGAAATATTCTACCAATTATGGAGCAGCATGATGCCAAAAGGAGAATCTTGACATAGAAAATATAATCAATGGCTAACATCATTACACTTCACAAAGAAGCACATTAAATATCTTGAAAGACAGAAATAAGTCATTACAATAATGTATTAGTATTCCTTCAGAGCACATAAGCATCTGCAATTGCCTCCCACTCTGCCCCACCATCACAGAATTAGGTAGCGATCAAAGCCACCTTAAAAACTAATTTGAAATCATTTTGGCTTTTGGGTGGACTACACGGTTAACATCCCAAAGTTCTGCACCGTACAAAAAATGGCTCATGTGCTCTGAAACCAGATCGATAAATATCAGCATTTAGGTCAATCAAGATTTCTAAACTACTGGATGAAGACTAGACTTTCTACACCTACCATATACCCTAAGAAGTGCATTCTAGAGCCCCTCTTCTGCCAAAGAAACCCTTGTTTGGATAGTTAAATAACACAGAATCATAGAGAAGTAGGGTTGGAAGGAACCTCTAGAGATCATCTAGTCCAATCCCCTGCCTGAGGCAGGATCATCGTTATCTAAACGACTGTATAAAAATCCATTGTCTAACCTCTTAGCAGAACTATATAGTCAACTCTGACACAACACAAGACATAACACCCTAACCTGCCACAGGTAAAGCAGGAGGACCACAGCAGCCAACAGCTTGCTTTGGTAAATGTTGTTCATATACGTTCAAGAGATCACAGGTAGAGGACCATGCCCCCTGATTCAGAGGAAGGCAAAACCCCCACAGTCCTTACTAGTCTGAGTAAAATTCCTTATTGACCCCAAATAGAGCAAAATGTCTGATCCAGAAAAAAGGGCAAGACCCCTTAGCCTGGAACATCTGGGTTTAAGTCCGGACAAAAGCACCAGCACACCCCAGTCAAAATCTTCAGTCTTGGCTGTAGCCAACACCCAACACCTCTGAGGAAGGCTTACAAAAACCCTGATACATGCATCAGCAGGGAGGTATGAGGGGATATCCTTCCAGCACCATGCGGCAACCAACAAAATCCTGAAGCATGGGAAATTCCCCTGGTGGAACACAGGCATGACTATGCCTAGACCAGGGGTTTTCAACCTTTTTGAGTCAGTATACCCTTGGCGGTTGGTTGAGGAGGAAGAAGTCCCCTGGCAGCCAGTCAATGAGCAGGGGTGAAGAGGTCCCTAACAGCTGATTGGCGAGTGTGCCAGTGGCACAGCGGCAGCAGAAGTGCTGGCAGAAGTGGCGGCACCAGCTGCTGCCAAGTACCCCCTGAGGCCATCCCAAGTACCCCAGGGGCACGCATACCCTCGGTTGAAAACCCCTGACCTAGACCATTCCTGACCAGTGGCTGTCCAACCTCTTCTTGAACACCTCCAGTGATCGAGAGTCCATAACTTCCCTGGGCAGGCTATTCCACATGCTTACTGTTCTAACAGTGAAGAACTTTTTCCTGATAACTAATCAAAACCTACTTGGCTGCAACTTCAAGTCAGTGGTTATCTATGTTCTCCTCCAGGCAAATGATCTGGGTAATGTACTGAGGATCATGGATCCAATATTTCCCTATATTTAAAACAAGACATCAATTTAAAAATTAAAGATGCCAGCCATGCAGACAGATAAGCTAACACTGAGATGGTCTTGAACTTCCCCTTTTTTAAGATTAATAAAGCACTCCTTTGGCCTAGAAACCTACTTATCTGGTGCAAAACTACAAACAATGAGAGGGCCTACCTGGATTAAGATTCACTCTAATGAGATCTGTTGTCATGGGCTTGTGGTGTATGACTCCGTATCCGAACAGAATATTTTCTTATGGGAAGAGTAAGATAAATTACTTAAATCTCTGTGTGTGGTCTTGTTTGTTCTTTGAGAAAAAGAAAAGGAAAATGGATCTCTCCATCAATGGGAAATTTTAAATACTAGGCTAATGAAGAAAAACTGTTCTATACTTCTTAGGGGTATCTGCACTACTTGCACAAAAAATAAAGGCCAAAATCCACTAGAATTCTCCTGTTTTGTTTTATTGTCCACTGCTTCATTTTATGTTTTCCTTTATATCTTCAGAAACTATGTTCTGTTTTATTTTTGTGCAAACTAGTAGAATTGATAATTTTACCGTATGTTTGGGGCATAAGATGATAAATTATCTAAATGTTGTTAGTTCACTACATATAATTTTTACTGTTCACTTTATTGTATTGTTTTGGTAAAAGCTATAAAACTATTACTACATATTAGTATTAGCAAATTTATAAAAGCAGGTTGAACATTCAGGAACTTTTTAGAAAAGAAACTGGACCCCAAAGCAAAAGAATAGATAAGCTTTGCTAAGGAAGAACCTGCATTTCTAAGGTAGAAAAGAAAATTGATTTTCTCAAAGAGATGTATATATTAATAAGAAGAAGCATTTGAGTATAGCAAGATGGTAAGTGCACATACTCTTTAACCATGAAAAACCAAACAATGAGCTCCAGACAACCTGCAGCATTGGTAACTTCTGTAGCAAACAAACATTTTGTGTCCAGTTTTAAACAACATATGAGAAAAAAATCTATCAAATAAGATGCAACCGTCAGGGCATACTCCTGAATTCTGGATTCCCGTGTTGCAAAATCTTGCCTAGCTTATAGAAAAGGCCATGCTTCTGGAAAACAGAAGCATTACTAATATTTAACTTTCTCTTTCTTTCATCACACAAACTGAGAACGTCCACTTGGAGTTCTAATTATGCCATCTTAACTGAAGATTTGAGACCAGAGCCAAACAGAAATTGTCAACAGAGTTGGGGAACTCGTACAGACTTGCATCCAGTTTTCAACTGTCAAGTTCCAGCTCATTCCAGAGTTGACAGACTAATAATTTTAAGCAAATCAGAAAGGACTAGATTTTTCTATAGTGATTTTTAGGATCTCAGTCTTTTGGAAACCAGTCTGGTACATAATTAAAAAACCTAATTTCTATAGATATACCAGACGGGTATATCTATGGTGCTTCTACAGCACTCTTGGATGTGTCACTTTTGAACGTGCCTCAGTCATCTGCTCCTGTGGCAGCTCTCCAGCAGGGTGGTAGGATCTCTCTTCAGGCAGCTTCACTGGCTCATTTCTGCATTTGATGCCTGTGGAGTGGAAGCAAGTGAGTGGGTTGTGCTCAAGAGCTGCACTCCTGGGACGACTGGAAGTGGTATACGCCTATTTTTTGTTAAGGTAGGTTCCTTTAAAGTGTTTCAGGTTGAATAGCTAAAATCTGAACCATCAAAGGCAACTTAAGCAACATTCATAAATGAGAGAGAGTGTTTGTGCATGGCCTTACTCGCTTATAGCTATGAACTATCTGTGCACTTACATTTGAACAAGTTATCTATCCAATACAAAGAGATTGGGAATTTTCCCCAAGTAATGGTTTAGCATTCCGAGACCTTGAAATTTGTTACATGAAAAGCAGGAGGGGGTGAAATCATTTCTATACTACCGAACACAGAAAAATCCTGTCTGAAGAGCAGTTATTAGTGAAAAGTAAAAGATGAAGAAGTATGTCTACAGCTCAAAGAAGGAATAGTTGAAATGACCTGATCATGTTTAAAGCAAAAACCGATTCAATTTCCCTCCCTCCCCCTAAACAAAACATAATTAAGCTAATTTGACTTGATCAAACTCCTAAAGGATTTGCCTTTATTTTTTGCTATGGTTAAATGTTAACACTGTGGTAAAACATCAGAAAAAAAACAGTAACAGTTTAAAGTCCTACCTGACTGATTAACATCAGCAGAAATTAGGAAACAATTTAAAAGCCCATTTTGAGTGAGGAATTGGGATTTATAATAGAGAATACTTAGCAGCACATAAGAACAATTACTGTTTGCTTTTATTACTCCCTGGAAAAATAATTTTGTTTAAAACTGATACTTAAATCCAAAATAATGGTTTAACTAATTTGAAATTCTAACTTTAGAGTAGATTTTGATAACATCACTGACAACAATAAGCAAGCAAATAAACAAATAAATCAGCATCTGATAAAGCGAGCTTCAGCCTACAAAACTTGTGCTTACACACACACACACCTGCTTTGGCTAGTCTATAAAGTGCAAACAATAAATACTAATAGGCATAACCTGGATTAACTATGAGACTATATATATTAGAGACATAAAACTGAATGCTTTCTCAAATGAGCTCAAGAGAACTGACAGCTTCACACTGAGAAACAATTATTATAAGTGTGTTGCTCTTCCACGGTGTCACTACTAGGCACATCTGAACTAGGCATTCCTTAGTCTTGGTGCTTGGCTCCACACTTGGTCTCTAATAGTTCTAACTTACTTAGTTTCAGGGCATGCTTCTGAATCTGTGATCCCATCTATATGTTACACTTAAGGTGTGATTAACCAGTTAATCATGCCTTAATGGTCACCTGGCTACACCTTCAATCAATCAATGGCATGATAAAGAGGAATAAACTACAAAGTTATTCCACAAAATATGTGGAATAACTTGGTAGCTGCTTCCTATCATACCATTAACTAAACGTATAGCTAGGTGCCCCTGTGGCTAGAAGCCTCATAAGCTGACCAGGGCTCCCAGCTAGGGGTCCCAGCTGACGGTACATGGTGCCCCATGTACCCCTGCAGCTGGGAGATCACAGCAGCTGTGGTCTCCCTGCCACGGGGTTCATGGGGTTCCCTCAAAGCTGGAAATCATATCAGTTAAGAGGGTTGCCAGCTGTGGGAGCTTGCTTCTTGCTGATGCACGGGGAGCCTGGGATCAGGCTGCCCCTACACCAGAAACAGGTGCAATGGGATCTAATGTGTGATCCCACAATCACACCTTCTGCCACATACGCGTGGCATGGCAGGAGGCGCAGTTGTGTGGATTGTGCATCGGACCCTATCGCACATTTACCTGTACAAGTAGAGAGGCCCCGCTTCTTAGGATCAGGAACTTCCAACAAATTGGTGAAAAACGTATTTATTGGTTGATTATTAATGTATATTCATTGTTTTTTGCACATACATTTATTTTATAGGATTTTTGGAGAAGGTTGAGACTAGGTTTTCAGTGACCGTGGAAGGTAGAAAGGTGCTTCTTTTTACCTGGTTCAGCTGGCCAGCTGAGCCTGATTTCATTTGTTTCTGTTGAATTGTTTTTCAATCTGGCTGGGTGCATTAGGCTGTTGCAAGATTAATAAAGTATCACTGTATCTATTGCTATTTATCATTTGTATTGCATGGCAGCAGGAAGACCTCTAGTCATATACCAGGCCCCCAATGCATTATGAACTCTATAAACAAGACAGTACCTATCCCAAAAAGCTGCACTCTACGCAGCCAGCCAGCCAAAGATCAATTAAAAATCTTAGTGCTTGTACACACACGCATACATGCACACATACATATTACTATTATTTAAATTTAAATTAATGGGAAGACTGCCTAAATAATTAGCTATGTGACTGCTGACTGCAAAGCAGGTTATAGTACAGGATATGGAACAGAATCAGAAAGAGCATTTAGAAAATGAACAGGCTGGGAAGACAAACCATCCATTTCTTCTGCTGTTTGGAGGCTTTGCAAAGAAATCCATTAGAAGACCAAGATGTATTTTCAGTCGTTAGTTGGATACGGTGGTCAGTAAATCTACTAAGAATTTTTAGGCAAGTTAGATCAAAACACCAGTTGCTTTTAAAGACAGGGCTGCACTTCATTAAAAAATTGTTTTGACTTTCAGAAAAATTAATTGGTTGATATATCTAGACAATTCTCAGTTTTTCTTAGACTGAGTACCCTTGAAAAAATTTACTAATTGGAAATCACGTGAATGAAACACCTATAAAGGTAGAAAATAATCACTGAGTTTGATATGGTCACTTAACAAATATAATATTTAAGCAATAAATAGGATATATTAATTTGATTACATATCACCACTTATTACACATAGCAAGTTAGCTAATAAATTATTTCTTTCAACTACTGCTGTATATTTTTCAACATGGGTTATTAATTTTGTTTAATTGTGATATTTGAAATTAATTAAACTAGGACCTCTCTTATTAAAAAGCCCCCTGAATTGTATCATGTCAACTAATTAACAGAAAAAAGAGAGCTCCTTTTTTCCAAATGTAGAACTTCATCAAGAATTGTATTTGAAATGACAGTTATTAAGATGAGGTATGAATTGCTATTATTTCCCTTTTTAGGATAATGAAAATGGAAGTTTCAGTTTTTGGGACTTTTTTAATGTCTTAAATCCAAACCAGAATCAAGATTTGGAAAGGAACCAGCTAACTATGCAGAACAATGAAACACTGTATAAAATGTGACCAATTCTTTTAGCGTCATTTGGTCTTTACATCAGATCAAAATTTTAGATGTTATCAGTTTGAGACATGGCAGAAAGCCATCGAGCCTGACTTCTGAACTGATACAGATTGCTTTTTCTCCTTTCCTTTTCTTTTTACACCATTACACTTTTCTCTTTTGATAGTTTTAGGACATGATCTTATCAGTCTCAAGTACCAATAAATCCTTTAGATGAGTGTTCCAACTGGTTTCAAGAAAACAATTTTTTATAAAAGAGAGGTGCCGCATTCTTATCATTAGCACTTAAGTAGGAAGACCATTTCATCGATCTATTGTTAGACACCTGCCCAGAATGCTCCACCACCTTCTAAGAAGAGGGTATCTAAACCTGCCACACTTTCATTTTCACCATCACAGGTTCCCCTCCTCCAAATCCTTCCTTGCTCACTTTTAATACACTCCAAGCCCCTATCAAATATGTGGCAGCAGCTTCTTCGGGTCCAGGGTGTGTGGGATCGGGGAGGGTAGTGGGTGGATCGGGGAGGGTAGTGGGTGGGACCCCGCATGGGCTGATTTGCCCCAGGTCCTGCACCCTGCTCCGGTTGGCTCTGATAATAGGCTTAGATTTGTTAACTGCTCCCTCTTCATATTGGGCTCTTACACACGTGTGCAGTGTCTGCTCCGATGCGCTGGTAATTCAGTGCGTCAGAGCAGACTTGAATATAGTCTGCTGGAGCATGGACATTGATGCGCTCTGGCAGCCTTCTGCATCATGAGTTGCCGCGTATCCCCATACTGAAAAAGTGGCAGCAGGGTGTTTTGAAATAAAACACGATAGATGAGTTTAATTCAAAGTTCCCCACCACCATTTTTTCACTGCGGGGACACACAGGAATGCTAATACATGTGATGCGTGGGCACTTTTAATTAGCACAGATTGCTAATTAAAGCACTTGGCACCTTGTCCCACAAGACGTGTAAAAATGCCCATTATTACTCTGTCACAGCCCATTGAATGGGTGAGAGTATAAAGCACATATGAATTACTACTCTGGCTCAGATTCAAGGTTCTATATTCTGTCATAGACCATGGCCAATACCAGCTACTTCACTGAAGCCTATAGGCAGATATTGTGACCAGCCCACAAGACAGATTTCCTTCTAACTCCTTGAAGTTAGAGCTTACTTTACACCCTGAAGCTTAATGATTCATATTTCTTCCAAAGCTCTTATTTTTTAATATTTTCTAATATGACTCATAAATACCTGTGTAAACCACATATATGTCGAGGTGATGAAACTCACAAGGCAACCATCACAAACAAATTGTTGCATGAATACAGGAAGAGTTTCTGGCTGTGGAACACATCGGTACCAAAAAATTAAAAAAAAATTCCATGATACTAAATTTAGATTAAAGACTGAAAAGACTAGATCTTTATGAATCTCTTTCTAAGGTGTATCTTCTTCCAAGTGCAGGCACAAGTAAACAAAGAGAACTTCATCATCCATAAGGATATGAATAATAAGAGAAGAAAGATTTACTTTTTTGGGGGTGAAAAAGAGCTGATACAGAAGAGATGGGTTCCACTTAAAGTGAAACCAGACTACTGGCAAATAAAACAGATACGGCTTTTGATCGTTTAAGTAAGATCTGGGAGGAAAGCTGACAGGTGCTGAGGAGCACTCAGGTCAGACAGAGACATCTGCTAAGGATGTCAGTAACACAACAGTAACTTTGAAACTGGTAGTGAAGGATAGGACAAAAATTACAGCTGAAATGGAGGAGGAGAAGGCTGAGTTCACAGAAGCACTTTCCACATGAATAACAGGGTGACAGACAAAGAAGCGCAAAAAGACAAACCATCAAAACAACAACAAAAAACGTCTACATATCAATGAGGGAAGATACAAGTCCTAAAGGACAAGTTGTAACGTAACAGTAAGTCTATACAATCAATAAAGAAAAAGGCTATCAAGTATCCAGTGTTGACGGAAGTCTTGGAGATAGCTATATGTAAGAAACTAGGAGTAATGGACATTTTTGACTACTTGTTTATCATTTGTCACATAAGGCATAAGCAATTTCTTGAAACGTCAACATGATTCCTGCAATAAATAGGAAACTACTCCATGATAACTTACTGTATATTGGGGAACACAGCACAGGGGACACAATGGTGGGAGTCTATTACAGACCTCCCACTCAAAGTCCTGACCTTGACCAGGAGTTTGCCCAGGAACTGGCTGAGGCAGCTTGCTCCAGGACCATGGTTGTCATGGGTGACTTCAATTACCCGGACATCTTGTGGGAGGATTGCTCATCAAAAAATGAGCGGTCGCAGAGCTTCCTTTCGTGCGTGGATGACCTCTACCTGACTCAAGAAGTCTATGGGCCAACGAGAGGCAAAGCGCTGCTCGACCTGGTACTGGCTACTGGGGATGACCTAGTCGGCGACCTAGTGATCGATGGGAAGCTGGGTGACAGCGACCATGAGCTGATCACCTTCACCATCCGCCGAAAAGCTGGCAAGTCGGTCAGCAACGCGCAAGTCTTTGACTTCAGGAAAGCCGACTTTGACAAGCTCAGGAGGCTTGTCAGTGAGGCCCTAAGGGACCGTGACCACGGGGAGAGGGGAGTTCAAGAGGAGTGGTTGCTCCTCAAGGGAGCGATCCTCAATGCACAAACTAAGTCTATTCCATCTCGGAGGAAAGGCAGCAAGAGGGCACAGCAGCCCTCCCTGGCTCTCCAGGGACCTAGCAGACCTCCTGAGGCTAAAAAGAAAGGCCTACAAAGGATGGAGGATGGGAGTCACCTCCAAGGAGGATTATTCTGCACTGGTCCAGTCCTGTAGGGAGCAGACCAGGAAAGCCAAGGCTGCAACTGAACTCCAGCTAGCTTTGAGCATCAAGGACAATAAAAAGTCCTTTTTCA
>NW_005842019.1:454-25891 GCF_000455745.1 Alligator sinensis | reverse complement strand
GACCAAAATGCTGGCTTGCATCCATAGATGCTTCTCAAGCAAATCCCGGGACGTCATTCTCCCCCTGTACTCGGCCTTAGTGAGGCCGCAGCTGGAGTACTGTGTCCAGTTTTGGGCTCCACAATTCAAAAAGGATGTGGAGAAGCTTGAGAGAGTCCAGAGAAGAGCCACGCGCATGATCAGAGGTCAGGGAAGCAGACCCTACGATGACAGGCTGAGAGCCCTGGGGCTCTTTAGCCTGAAAAAGCGCAGGCTCAGGGGTGATCTGATGGCCACCTACAAGTTTATCAGGGGTGACCACCAGCATCTGGGGGAACGTTTGTTCACCAGAGCGCCCCAAGGGATGACGAGGTCGAATGGTCACAAACTACTTCAAGATCGTTTCAGGCTGGACATAAGGAAGAATTTCTTTACTGTCCGAGCCCCCAAGGTCTGGAACAGCCTGCCACCGGAGGTGGTTCAAGCGCCTTCATTGAACACCTTCAAGATGAAACTGGATGCTTATCTTGCTGGGATCCTATGACCCCAGCTGACTTCCTGCCCTTTGGGCAGGGGGCTGGACTCGATGATCTTCCGAGGTCCCTTCCAGCCCTGATGTCTATGAAATCTATGAAATCTATGACCTGTTTCTTGGCATGTTCAGAGTAGGAACATATATTTTACCCCTTAACAGAAAGCTTTGAAGAAAACAGGCAGTAAGGAAACAATGGCTCTGTTACAAAATGGCATCCAAGGGCTACTCTGATGCTCCCGCAGTGGCCGCCATACCCTGTCTGGCTCCTGCTCCAGCCTCCTATGATCTCACCCTACTTCCTTCTCTGCCATGCCTTGATGTTAAAAGATGATGAGGGGAGGCTGCCCTTAGAAGCTGGTTTCTACTCATTTCTCAGATCCGACTTGCCTAAGGGTAACATTCATGGCCTCCTTCCGCCCCTACAGCCATGTCCATGCCTTACAGTTGTAACTCAGTTACCAGTCAATCCCTTCTTAGGCCTCAGCTGTACTAGTTTTAGCCTATGGGTTATTCTGGCGCCTATACATTACACACAAGCAGCAAAGCTGCTCCGACACACTGTAATTATACCGCATCAGAGTAGGCTTGATTAATCGAGTCTGATGGAGGGTGGTAATTACTGCACTCCAGCTGACACCAGCATCTTGTGCATCAGTGTCCCCACACTTAAAATGGTGGCGGGAGCGCTTTAACTAAAGCTTGTTGAATGAGCTAAAGTGACCCTGCTGTCATTTTTAAGCAAAGGGACGCTGATACATGCGACACTCTGTATGCTTTAATTAGAGCAGCTCTTCGAGCTGCTCTAATTAAAGCGCCCCTCCTCTTCCACTCCCAGAGCATGTGTAAAAACGCCCACTGTCTCTGGTCTTTCCAGTCCCAGCCTCTGGTCAGCCCCTGGCTGCCTCAATTGTCCAATCTGGGCTCAGGCTCCCGTCTTCTCAGCCAACCTGTGCGTCTAGTCTCTGGGACATTTGGTGCTGTCTCGCTTTTAGTCTAAGCCCCTCCCCGGCATCCCTAAACCAGGGCAAGGCTGCTTCCCCCCCTACCCCAGGGCTAAATCTGGTTCACCCCTATGGGTAGCCACATTTCCCTGCAGTCATCTTCTTTGTGAGAGCTCCTTTCTCTGCACCCTGCAGGGCCTGACTACCTGCTTTGGCTCAGGGGCTGGGCGTATATGCCTGCAGTCCTCCTCCTGCTAATCACATGCCTTCCCCTTAGCCATGCACAGGGTCTTCACTCCCTTCATGAACTGCTGCTCCATCCTCTAAAAGTGGCAGGAGCCTCCTGGCTCCCTGGTGCAGGTCCCCTCTGCCTGGTCATGCTGCTTCAATCCCCAAGACTCTCTTGCATATTTCTCAAAAGACCCTTCTTGGATGTCATCTGTCTGAGCTCTTGCCTTCTTTGGCTCATGTTGGCACAGACTTGGGGTGTGCTGATCGAGTCCTCCTCCCCTCTCCCTCATGTCTAAGTAACAGGGTTTGAGTCCCCTGTTATAGGCCCACAATAAGCACTTACAGGTTGTTAAGAGACATTGCCTGAATTATTACCAATAAAGATCCTACCTTCAGGATAGCAGCCATCTGACAAAACTGCCTTGAACAAGGAGAACAAAAATCCCAGGAACTGACAAGAACAAAGGCACTCCGGCTTGGGTAAAAGGATTCTGTCTCCAGAGAAACAAGACAGCTTCTAAGGAGCTGTTTGAGAAGTGAGACTGAGTCAGGTACCTGCCAGGGTAAGTCTTTACTACAAGGGCGGGCAAAATATGGCCTGTGGGCTGGATCCAGCCCATCAAGTGATTCTATCTGCCCCACGCCAGATCCATTGGCCCATCCTGATCCATTGACCCATCCTGGAATGTGGTGTGTGTGGCTGGTCCTGCTGCCCCTGGGCGCAGAGGTGCTGCCTGGCACAGAGTACAGCCTGCCTCAATCCCGTGTGCAGCTCTTGGGTATGCTAGGAACTGTATTCTGCAGGGCCAGGCAGCGTGGTGTCAGGGCGGTGGCTGGACTTGGCTTCCTTGAAGCTCCCATGTGGCAGTTCACTCTGCCTTCACATTTCCGGTTGCCACTGCCATTCTCTCCAACACTGGCCACAGGGCCCAGCCCTGCTGCCCAGGCACCCTGGCCTGTTTGCCTCATGCCCACTGCCTGGGGTGGTGGATGGAGCAGGCAGGCAGGCAGGGTCTTCACACCCGCAGGCAGGGTGTGCTTGGCTGGTTGGATGGAGTGGCGCCATGGGCAGGTGGGGAGTAGGATGGGTGGGTAGGGTGAGGACCAGGGCCAGGACTAGGACTGGGCTCGCACGGCAGTGCCAGTGTGAGGCCAGGGCCTGGGGCAGAGCTGCAATGAGGTCCCCACGTGTCCCTCCTTTTCAAAATTCTAGATCCACCTATGGCAGTATTGGCCCACAGGGAGGAGGGGAAGTAGCAGTATGCACTTAAACATGTAATCTGCAGAGAATGGCATTGTTGAAAAAGTATAGAAAGAACGTAAAAACCTGTGGTTCACATAATAGATACAAAGAGCTTGCTCTTTGGGTTAGAGACAGCCATTGTGTATTTGCAAGTCACCTAGCATAATATATAGTCCAAAGTTGTGTGAGGTCTTTAGGATACCAAAATTTAAGTGCTAAATAAAAATATAAAAAGGCATATGAGCCAGTTTTAAGTATTCTCTCTCTAAATTCAGTTTTCAAGAATAAATATACTAATAAAGTAAATTACAAAAGAGCCAGAGAACAAATAACCCCCTACCTTCCCACAACATAAAATCAGAATAATCTATTATTTGATAATTGCTATATGGTTACATATGAGCTGCCAGAGTAGAAATGGTCTTGAGCTGCTTAGGTTTCATAAAATGGGGAATCAACCAAGACTTAATCAGTGGGTGTTTAGAGCCATGGTTACTCTGTGCTTTGTTAAATATATGGACAGCCATTTTGTTTTTATCAAGCTCTAGTTCTGAAATTTTCCAAACTCTGTGAGCACTAAGAACCATAAGGTTCCAGCTTTATACTAGAACTTCATAATAGCGGAAAACTTGTCATAGTAGAGAAGAAAGTGGACAGACAGACAAAGGTGAAATATCTTCGGAAAATCTGAAAATCTATTTCATTTTTTTGAAAAAGTTCCATTTTAGAAAATTAATGATCTTAAACAGATTTCTTTTAGAATTTATCAAATTGTCTACTAAAATAAATTCTCTGTTCTTTTTACAAAGGCCCTGTTTGACGTGTAAATGCTTTATGAAGACATATTCCCCTCTCCCTGATTTCTAAATTTTTCAGCTGCCACTATTCAAACAGGACCTATATTATATAGCCTGTCCTCTGATTTCCTGAGGTGCTGATTTTTCAATCTAGATGTCATTCATTACAATAAATTCTCTCTCAGCGGGTACAACAGCATTTGGGAATGCCAGCTATAGCTTTACCAGTAGTCCTGTTTTTGAAAATTTTATGTGCATGGGTTGTTGTTGTTAGTTTTTTCTTTTTTAATGTCAATGTTAATAGCTGCTTCAGCACCAATGTCCTTTTTTCATCTTGTTGTGTTGCAGCTTTCCTATCACCTACATAACACAAAGGCTTTGTATTTTATTACTGTATATTCCCCAGGCAATTTTCATCAAAGAAGCAAGAAACTTAAATTAAGTTTTGGAAAACTCAAAAGCCTTTTCAGCTTCCTGCTAGAAAACAATGGAAGAGAGGAAGACACAATACAATTGAACAAACCATAAGCTGAGAAAGGTAGTTAGTTACGTTAGTCTGAAGTCAGGCAGAAGGCAGGGTAAAGATGCACTCTATAGACTAACTAAAGCATATGCTTTCCTGACAGCTACCTCACTCATATTACCTTTAAGTTAGTTAAAGGTCCACCATGGGTTTCCTTTCATATACTGTCCAGTAACCTAACTCATTTCTAACTTGCATCGAATGATATGTCCTTGTGATCGACAATCTGGTTTTTGCATGTTCTTTCACAGCATTTGATGAAGTCATCTGAGGCTCACAAAAGCTTAGCATCTTATTGAGTTTGTCTACAACGTGTATCTCTACTCTGCCTTCTGTTTTACAGGGAATAATCCATACTGTATGTGGAGCTTAGACAGAATTAGCTAATGGATATGGATGCCTTTTAGCATGGCCAAATCCTACAAGTACCAGTGATAATTATGTATGATATACATCACAACCCTGAGGAATGCAAACATTTTTGTCATGTGCAACATTTCCTTCGACACAATCAGAAATCCATCCTTATTTCTTTCCTTTCTCAACAGCAGAAGGCTTCTATCTTTCATCTAAAATTAAGTGAGCACAAGACTAAGATGACTGCCAGAGGCAGAGTTTACCATAGGGATTTTTATTTAAAACAGAATATGCAATATCATTAAGGCATTCCCTGCTCCTTATGCAAAAAGAATCTTTAAATCTTCAAGGGGACAGAAATTGCTTTTTCATTGCCAACCTTAATCAATGTCGCCCCTCATCATGCAAAGATATTTCAAGGCAAAGCAAGAGGAAAATAAGTGAATCTTTTCTTTTGACTTGGTGACTGAAAGGTCACAACCTCCAGTGATTACTATTGTACACAGTATATGGCCCTTAACCAGTTAGCTGATAATGTTGAACTTCAACAATTTCCCCTGTAAACCTTGTTAATGACTTCTGGAATTACCTGCACACAGGCAGTCACAGTTTGAGTGGAACAGCATTGCATGTAATTATGCATAACAACCAAAATCGTAAATGCAGGCCAAATCTTGGTTCCAATGTAATTGGTGCTTTTTTTACACACAGACTTCAATGACACTTTCTGGCTTTAGCTGGCATCTCCAAAAAGTCACATTTTAGCCGATAAAACATGCATTGCAAACACATTCAAATGGATTAAAGAAAGGGGGAGGGTAAGTGAATGCTCTAGAGACCCTTAAAGACACTGTAATTGCTGCTGGTATTCACCAGCTAACTCAAAAGATACTTTGTATCTTTTTCCTTTGATTTAACCATCATGGGTTCCCTCTCTCTCCCAACCCCCAAACAAAAAGATTCTCATAAGAGACCCTGGTATAATGAAGAAAATCAGCTGGCTACAAGAGCTGTAGGTGTGAGCCATTCACTTTTACCTCCCTGCCTTTAAATTAGCGACAGTATTAAAAAAAAACAACCCAAACCAAACAAAAAAGGGGCACTGCAGGATTCTCTCCCTGTCATTATCTAAAGAGCAGCTCCACAGTACATGCCTGATGGAGAGAAATAGGAACAAGTTGAATGATTCTATTCATTCTTATATTCAAACAAATTATCAGAAATTGCTTCTGCATGCTGAGGATGTACTGTAGCTGATGAACCTTATACTTCCCTGCAGAGTTGGGAGTCTGTACTACCTCCCTCCCAGCGTAAACAGCTCTTTTGACAAAGGGCTCACATGCGTGAGAAAATCTCTTTTCATTGTCTGCAAGCCAGCAGGTCTAGTAAAACTTAAAATAGAGAAGTAACTAAATGCCAAGCCGCATAGTTAAAATGTGCCTGCTGCATTTGCCTTGACAACATATCTCAGAGGCAGTCTTAAAGATTTTGCATATTATGTCAATCTTTTATGCAACACTTCTATAGTTTACTGAAGAGGTATAGAAAAGAATGAGCAAGAAGCCAGCAGATGGGAAAAACAATGGAAAATAGTTTCAAAGTCCTTTTTCAGAAAAAACCAAAAAAACAGTAACATGTGTGTGGAGCTAGCAATACTGAGCCCACAACCTGGCATACCAAAACTCATCCCTCTTGCTGTCAGTCATTGATAGGTACATCTTTGAGTTTAATTTTCCTCAATAACCACAAATCTAAAATAAACGGTACTATTATTCTAGTATACTTAAATGTTTAAAACTTTCAGAGGAAGGTAGTTAACTGTGCTAGTTAGTCTGAAGTCAGACATAAGGCAGGTGTGCACCTTATAGCCTAACTAAATCAGAGATGTATAATTTAAGTTTTCGTGAGCCTGAACCCAGGCTCATGAAAGCTTATGCTATGCATTTCTGATTTAGTTGGTCTATAAAGGTGCAAATCTATCCTGTCTTCTGTATAAATCTTACAGCACACTTACTGCCTATCCCTATGAGTTCCTGTGACTTCTATTTAGTTTTAATTTTGGGGTAAGTTACTAAGTTGGACACTTCACTCTAGTTCTCTGGGCCACGCGCGCACAGCAGAGGATGAAGGAGTATAAAAATGCAAGATGTGGACGTTTGGGAGACAGAAAACAGTTCTAATTATGTTTGGAACTGACAGCTGTCTGACTGCTATGATGGGGTAATTATAGCATCCTATTTGCACTTAAAATATACCAATCAATTTGTTCCTTTAAAAAAGCTCAAGGAAAACCCTTTATAAGATTGCCAAAGGATTATCTATCAACTGTTACCCCTAATCCCCAAAGAATATTTCACAATCCTAATACTATGGATTTAGGCCATATTTTCATATCTTTGCCTTATTTGCACACATGCATGGCAAGTTTCGGTGCATAAAAAACATTCCCTTAAAAACCTAAAACCCAGTGAGCTTTGTTTAGCCATAAGTACTTGGTTTATTGTTCAGAATCAATAATTAATGCAAATTGAGAATATGGCCTTAAAGATGACTAAAAACAATGTCCTTTGTGATTTATAAAGGAGACCTGAAATGTTATTTAACCATTTTAAAATATTAGATCTCATTTTCCCTGATTTCCCTTTCTTAGCATTAAGTTAAAAAAAGATGTTAAAAACCAAGAGGGGAAAACAGTTTTATACACTAACTAAAAATCCCTACTCTCTTGATTTATCAGGTTTAACATTATGATGCAATAACCCCTCTCTTTGGAGGTCTCTGGCAGATAGAGAGACTAGGACCTGCTATTTTTAATACAAAAATAAAACATACTTATATGTGAAATATTATTTTTTTTCAGTCAGAGTAGCAATAAATGATATCGACCAGGGGTTTTCAACACTTTTAAACAAGTGTACCCCTTCTGTCCCAAAGTTTCAGCTCATGTACTCCTTTATATTTTTTTTCTTGTTTTTAGGGGTGGGCGATGGGGCAGATTGAAGCCCTGGGAGGGAGGGCAGGGACATCTGACCCCAGATCTGCGCGCAGGGCAAGGGCAGGCTGCCGTTGCAGGGGGCGGGTGGACCCAGCAGTGGGGGAGGGAGTGGGGCTAGGGCAGGGGCAGAGGCAGGGACTGCCCAGCTGGGGCAGGGCATGGGACTGAGCTACATGACAGGGACGGCTCCTGCTGCTACGTGCACCCTGGGAGGGCATGGGGGGGGTGTGCCCCCAGATCTGTGCACAGGGGGCAGGCTGCTGCTGTGGGCTGGGGTGCTGGGCTCTTCCTGGTGGGGCACTGGCCGGGGCTGCACTCAGGGCAGGCGGCGGCTACACTGGGACAGAGGTTGTGGGGGCTATGGCAAATTCTTGAGTGGCCGCAGCCCTCCTCCATAGCCCCACTCCTGTAGGCCCCTGCAGTGAGGGAGGGAGTGGGACTGAGGTTGCAGCAGTGGTAGGTGCTGCCCAGCAGGGGTGGAGCATGAGACGGAGCTGCAAGCAGCTTGTCCAGGGAGCGTGGGGGTGATGGCTCCTGCTGCTGCATGCACCCCAGGAGGGCATGGGGGGCACTTGCCCCTGGATCTGTGTGTGGGGCATGAGTGGGCTCGGGCCAGGGCTGCACCAGGGTATTCCTGGCAGGGGTTGGGCTGGGCTGTGCTTGGGGCAGGTGGCGGTGGCGCTGGAAGGGGCCTATGGGAGGGGCTGCCGCCACCCCAGAATTCACCACCCCAGAATATAGCCACCCTCCCGCACAGTGCAGCCCAGCCCAACACGCCCGCTGGGAACAGCCTGGCACTGCTCCAGCCCCATCCCACAGCAGCCCATAGGCTGCCGTGTCCTGTTTGCAGATTCAGAGGCACACGCCTCCTTCTCCCCATGCCTTCCCAGGGTGTGTGCAGCAGCGGGAGCTACCATCCTGTGCCCCCCGGATGAGCCACTCACAGCTCTGTCTCGCACTCCATCCCGGCTGGGCAGTGCCTGCCCCAGCCCCACTCCCTCGCTGGCTGCAGGGGCCTATGGGAGCAGGGCTATGGGTGGGGGCTGCAGCCACTCCAGAATTTGCCGTAGCCCCCGCATACAACTGCCCTCCCAGCAACACTGCTGCCCACCCCAGATGTAGCCTGGCCCAGCCTCCCGCCAGGAAGAGCCCAATGTGGCCCTAGCCCCAGATTGCCCCGTGTGCAGATCGGGGGCACATGCCCCACCATACCCACCCGGGGTCTGCGTAGTGGCAGGAACCACTCCTTAATACCGCACTGCTCAGTCCTGCACCCTGCCCCAGCTGGGCACCCCCTGCTCTACTCCCTCCCCCCACCACCAGCTGGACCCAGCTGCTCTCCATGTGGCCAGGCTGCACTTTTAAGTAACCCTATGACCCTTTTAAGTACCCCTAGGGGTATGCGTACCCCTGGTTGACAGCCACTGATATAGACAATTATTCTTAGTGCCTTTAAAGAAGTACGACCAACTCTTAGTGAAGAAAAAGGTTACCAAACAAAATATTTTTATTTTACTGAAAAGGCCATTTTTCAAATAATCTCTTATATTAACTGTCCTGCAGTTTCATTTTTGCCTAATTTTCCAATATAATAATGAAGGTCAAAAGGAAAATGTCTTGTCTGTCACAAAGTTACTGAAGCAAGTCCCATTACATTAATTACTATGGAATGTATACCACCATTCAAAATTAAGATTGAAACAAAATTAATAAAGAAAGGCAAATGAATGTTTGGAACATTTCTCTGAAAGCAAGCTCCCTTTGCAGTCTCTGTTATGAAAACCAGTTTCCAAGAGAGGTAAGCACACACTGTTGTTAACTAGACATTAAAAAAACAGTGAGTGGTATTACATAGATCCAGCCCCCAACCAGTTAACTCTCATTTTAAACAAATGCTCATTTATACATATCACAAACCTTTTACATTCATGAACCATCAAGAAACAGAGACCATAGATAAGAGAAACTCAAAACAGCAGATGCTGTGAAGGAGAAATTTACTTCAGTGGGAACAGATTTACTCCCATGTAGAAGACCCTAAAAAAAAAAAATCACAATTTCAATACTTGAAAAAATCTAAATGTGCAACTTCCACAGGCTTTTTATTGTACAGATATCACATCTTTCTTTAACTTGCTTATGTTACATTGACAAACTTTCTGCCCTGCTGGTTTTTATTTTGGTGTGATATTGTTGCCAAAACGGCTAGTTTCGTTCCCCTGGAGGCTTGTTCAATTACCCTCAAGGAGAGAGTCACACATACAGGCTGGGTCCATTTAGGTTTATTGTTTGCAAACAGTTTGACCGGGGAGCAGAGAGCTCAAATCAGGGCCGACGATGAGTCCGGCCTGGAATTACATTTTTATAGCTTACATTCAACAGAGTCTTGACGTACTAGAAGTTTATTGGCTGCAGTACCAGTTCCTAATTGTGACGTCTGATCTTGTAGGCTGTACTTAACTAGTTATTGGTTAATGTGACTTATCAGGGTTAGTATGTGCGCACTCAAAGGTAGAATTGCAGCATGCTCAGAAGAAAAGAGCAATTTCAACAAAGTTAGTTAAACTTTAGTAATTTCCTATCTTAACGTAACCTTAAGGCACTGGACAGAGATAATTTCAAAATGCAAGGCAAGCAGTAAGAACCACAGACCACAGCTTGGACATTAGACCTCCTGATCTTGACACAAAAGGGTCATAAGATGGTCATAAGACACTTCTATCATATGGTTGTTGCTCAAGCATTACTACAAAATTATGGGGGCTAACATCTTTTTACTACAATATGATGGTAAACTTTGACAAAATGTATGGTATAAGCATGCTATATTATATACACAGTATATATTTTAATCTATATTGTATATATTATAGAAGGAAGGACAGAATTCTATTTCCCTTTGAAAACCTAAATGTCAGCTTTCTACCTGTACAAGCGGCATTTTGGGCACCTATGCACAGCTTGCAATACAGCACAGCAAAGGCTACTCTATTACTAGTGGACACAGAAGCATGTGTGTGAAAATTGAGCATATGCAGTAGGCTACTCTCAGACTAGGCCTGTATGCAGGCCTGGTCTGTGCTTGCCTGAGCACAGTCTGGGAAAAAGTGAGGAGGAAGAGGACCTTCAGTGTTTTAGCTTCAAAAGCTGAATGGTATGAAGCAGGAGATTTGGATTGTAGGTTGTCCTTATTCAAGGGAGCTTTGAACTTGCACCTTTTTGACTTCCCAGCAGCACTTGAATCACCAGCCCACAGGTTACGCATTATCCAGTCTCCTTTCCAGTCTTCCTTTTCAAGCTGAGCCACTGTCCTTTGCATATAGTAGTCATTGGATCAAATATATGGTGGGCAGCACAGTGGTGAAGTTTCTGCCCCATTTGCTAGCAAAGGTCTAGGCTAGAGTCTAGGGCCTTCTCCCTTTCAGGGCAGAAGCCATCTGACTGAGCCACAGTCTACTCACTTCCTTTTAGCACCATATAACTCCTTCTCTTGATTGTCCATGGGACCAACCTCAAAAGGAGAGCTGGAGAAAGGACTAGATAATTCCTATCCTCTAGCATAGTGTTAAAGCACTATGCCAGGAAGTCAGACACACGCATTCAAACCCATTCTAGCCAAGGGGAGCCTATAACACAGCTCTGCCACTTCCTTGAATGTGTGCCCTAACCACTCAGCTACTGGGGATGAAACATAGGAGGTTTCTTCTCCACTGCCTAACACTTATTAGTCATGGGTTTCTAGCTGGCTACATTTTTGTAACCTACAAGTCCTTACACATCTAGAATGGGGACATGAGTGTTGCCATGTATGGGCTTCACCAGTGCACAGCCCACTGAACCTGCTCAGTCTACTCGTGCAAGCTTTTGTGTCTCCAGTGCACTGTCTGTAAGAACGAAAATGGGCATGCGCGCGTACATACACACACACACACACTCTCTCTCTCTCTTTCTATATGGATGTATATATAATGTGTTAAACAATTCCAAACATAGTAACTGCTGTTTATTCTCTCTTTCTCTCTCTCTCTCTATATATATCTGAATAGCAAAAGTCAAACATGGTTTGATTTGCAGCTTCCACTGGATATATGTATATATATATATATATATATATATATACACACACACATATAAAAATGTTTTCTTTGGCTTTTCTCCCCGACCCTCTGGCTCCTTTTCCCCTAACAGTATCTCTGATGTTATTTTTCATTTCGCCAATATTTTACCCTAGATTTTACTAAGTTTATCTTTTGGATATTTTTCAGTTTGTCCTATGTATCCAGTGGAAGCTGCTAAGTAGAACACAAGTCAAACCATGTTTGGCTTTTGCTATTCATAGCACAGCAACTATATGGTTTTAAGACAACACAAAAGCAAATTCATTTGTTAGTGAATAAAATAATAGTTGATGTGGCCTTATATCAGAAGCTCAAATCTAAAATACCCAGAAACTGGAGAAAGTTCAGAGCTTAGTAAGTAATCCAATCCAAGTAAAATTCAATACAATTAAAATAAATCAAATTTTGGTAGATCAGGTGAAAGAAAAGGGTATAATGTTTTGGAAAACAATAAGTATAGCAAGGAGGAAGGAAGAAAATTATAAGCACAGATACTGGAAGCACAAGAGACTAGTGGATTTTTTCTTGACTACAGTGACATATAATGCCAGCAGTGCCAATAAGAGCTGCCAAACTAAGACATGTCAAGGCACTGTTTCTTTAGCTTGACATGAAGTTTTGACATGTCTTTTAAGCTCTTAAACTTTAATGACTATGTAACCAATAAGAATGCACTATATATACATTTGGCTTCCTTGCTGACTATTAAGACATTTTCTAGCATTATAAGCAGTACCAGTAATCTTTAACTGTACTATAGACTAATCTAATGAATTTGTAATTTGGTTGTCCTTAAACTCATGTCAATAAAACTACACAACTGTGTATATTCCATACTCTTTTACTTACACGCACTGGGTGTGAACAAGCATTCAGCATACCCAGTCTAGGTCTAGGTGGCTTACTTTAAGGTGCTTAGATGTAGACCAGGAGTAGCGTGTACAGTAGTTTGCTGCTGATGGGAGCAGTGGGGAACACAATGTAAGTAACTCAGGGTGGAAGAAAAGGCAGGCAGGATCGGTGAGGGAAGAGGCTGGTGGGTCCTAGGGGAGGGGGCTGGCAGGTCCTTGGTGGTTGAGGAATAAAAATAGGCCGAGTCAGGTTTGGGGGATAGGCATAGATATGACCAGACCTGGGGAGAGTGGCGAGGCTTTCCCAGCCTCACTGCTGTGCTGTGAATGCACACAGGCATTTGGGAGATTGGGTTAACCCTTTCTCAGTTTAGGTTACTACACCTACTCAGGTACATTACATTGACCTAACCAGGGTTGCTCTAAATCTAAACGTAATGCCTGTGCATACCCACACACACACATGGGCATGACAAAGAATAAGCTAAACCTTGTCCTCAGCCTTGCAAAATGACTTGACCTTATTTTCACCAGTGTAACTTATATGGAACATTTGGCTCAATGTAAAGACTTAAAAAAATACATAAATATATAGAAATACATGCACACATGCAACGATCCTAAAATCAAGAGTTAAATTAAGAGGTATCAAGATCTGAATTTCCCTGCTTGACATCACAGGTTTATCATGAGAGCCATAGTAGAAGGGGGCCATTGACTTTGTGACCCCTATCAGGTAATACTTGCAAGTTCTACTAACACTCCAAACAACAATTTTGACCCTACAAATTGACCAACTATAACCAATCAGAATGCCTTTTGACAAAAGTAGACATAAGCCGCCTTTAGGGCCAGCATTAACAGTACTGTCTGCTAACTTTGAAAGGTTTTCAACAGTGAAAAAAGAAGTGATTGTATGTAAATCTATGTGAGAAAGTCCAGTTTGATGTCTTGTGCTTACAAGAGCTACACTGGGGGCTTCATAATAATCACCCTTCAGTAACTGGAGTGACCATGGTGATTGAAAAAATCACACAAGCGATTTGGAGATGTCATATTTGTTAGAACTGTAACGGTCATAATTTCTACAGCAAAGACTGAAGAAAACAACATTGAAATCCTGACCATCAAGCTCAATGGAATCATAATCACTTCAGTCTACAAACCATCTCACATGGGTTTTGCCTTTACATATACACCAGGGATCACTCAGAACAAACCATGAGTGATCATTGATGACTTTAACAGCCACAGCATGCAATGGGGCTACAATGAGACAATAGACAGCGAAGCAATAGAGGCCTGGTTGGATCCATACCAACTGGATTGGATCCATGACCCAAAACTAGCTAAATCATTCAACACTGGCTGCTGGAAACAAGGATACAACCCAGACCTTATATTCACCAGCGACACCACTGCTGGGCTAAGTAATAAGATAGCATTAGACCCTATTCCACATTCCCAACATCAATCAATTGGCATTCAGATCAAAGCCACAGTAAGACTTATAACACTGCCATTCTGCCAACATTTCAACCTTAAAAAGGCAAACTGGAAGGGTTTTTCAGAACACCTTGATGCCACAGTCAAAACCATCAAAGCACTGCCTGAAAACTATGACTAATTCATAAAAGCTGTAAGAAATCTGCCAGGAAGAACCGTGGAGGTGCTGCATGAATTACACCCCAGGCCTCACTCTGCAAACTGCAGGCAACAGTATGAATTAGACCCTCTTTCCACAAACACCACTGCTACAGGCAAGGCGCTCACGTTAACCATCACAGAAGAATGCAGAAAATCCTGGCAGACCCCAACTGAGTCAACTGATACAACGCATAATAGTAAAAAGGCACGGGTGACAAAACGTAAGCTAAGTGACAACCCACGAAAGGTAGATCAACATCATAATGTCACCACTAACCAAACTGCTCACCAGATGTTTCTTAATGGAAAAAGCCCCAAAACAAGCAAAATAACCTCAGACTGGAAAGTTACAAGTACCCCAAAGACCTGGGTTCTACAAGTCCCTACTTAATGACAGAGCTGAATGATGGTATTAACGGACTGAAGACTGGGAAAGCAGCTGGCTTTGATGACTTACTAAACGAATCAAGCCATTTCAATCCCAGACTCAATAATGGCTTGTCTGCCTATATAACTCATGCACAGGCAGTCAAAAAATTCCAAAGATATGGGGACATGCTCAGGTAGTGGTACTTTTAAAGCCAGGGAAAGATCCATCTGACTCAAAGAGGTTCCGACCTATCTGTCTGCTATGCCACACATACAAACTGTACGAATGACTGATACCGAACTGGTTTGCCCCATACGTGGATAAACTCCTAATCCCCAAACAGGGTGGCTTTCACCCTGGAAAATCAACAGTGAACCAGCTGCTCAATCTAACTCAACATATTGAGGATGGTTTTGAAAGAGGCCAAATCACTGGAGCTGTGTTCACTGACCTAACAGCCACCTAAGATACAGTTAATCACCAATGACCCCACAAGACCCTGGAAGTGAAAAAAAGATCTACACCTTACAGAGCTAATATGAACCCTACTCAAAAAGACTTTTTTTTGTCAAACTGGATGGGAAGTGAAGCAAATGGAGGTGACAGATTAATGGCCTCCCACAAGGAAGCATACTTGCACCTCTGTTATATAACATCTATACAAATGACCAACCAATTGATTTAGAAACAAAACGTTTCATCTATGCAGATGACCTGTGCATAACAGCCCAAGATACGGGCTTTGATCATGTTGAAAAAACCCTTAATGAGGCACTAATTGGCCTAACCTCGTACTATACTAAAAAACAATTATGTGCCAACCCAGTGAAAACACAAGTATGTGCGTTCCATCTGAAAAACAATGAGGCCAACCACCAGCTCAACATTACGTAGTCTGGGGCCCCACTATTACACTGTCCAAATATACTTTACCGTGGAGTCATCCTTGATTGGACCCTCTTGTACGAAGAACACATCATGAGGACAAAAGCTAAGGTGAGCACTCAGAACAATATTTTACGTAAGCTCACCTACTCCAAATGGGGAGCTAGCCCCTCAACCATCTGAACCACTGCTCTGGCTCTCAGTTTCTCCTCTGCTGAGTATGCATGCCCTGTATGGGAGAGATCTCTGCACGCTGAGCACCATGACCCCATTCTGAATGATAGCTGCCGATGCATCACAGGATGTCTGAAGCCTACCTGCCTAAACAGTGTGTATCTGCTGGCTGGCATAATTCTGCCAGCAGAACAGAACAATTGAAACAAACTGAAGATGTGAGACACCTGATGTATGACCATCCCACAGTGCACAAATCTCTGACGTCACACAGGAGTTTCCAGACCAGCACCCAACCTCTTGAAGCCACGCCCAAGGAGACATGACTATAGATGTAGAACGAGATGCTGAAGGAAATACCTGATGGTGGAAAAATGGACATTTCAGCAGCTGAGTCCTTACCACCAGGGGCTGACAAACTATGGCAAAGGTGGCAATGTCTCAACTGCCTACGTAATGGAGTTGAATGCTCCAAGGAACTAATGAAGAAGTGGGGGCTATACCATTGGTTCAACTACCTGTGACTGAGGCTCACAGCCTCAGACTATGCAACACCTGCTGCAATGCCCACTGCTTGAAGGCACATGTGCAATGAAAGATCTTACAAAGTACAATAAATGAGCACAAGCATGTGTAACACAATAGTCAAATGTGGTATAGAGACATGAGATGAAGAAGATGTTCACAGGTTCAAGTAATCAAATTAACTTTTACTAACTAAATTCATTTTTAGGAAATTAAAAAATACACTTTCTACACATGCTGCATTTTGGCAAACACCATAAAGTGCTCAAGCGTTTTAATTAATATACACACATTTTGTATATACTTATGAAAAGTTGCCTTTTTAATAAAGCTACAGAACTTCTCTATCTGACAACTTAGCTTTAACAAAAAACTAGGCATTTTTTTGGTGATGCCCAAAGTGTCTCTAATAGTTCAGACTATGTCTTTGACTCATGTCCTGGAAATATTATGTACCTGTCATACTTGAAACTTCTATGTAGTCTCAATGAAGTCAACAGATAATGCTGTAATCCTAGCATTAGATATAGGTATTTCAGGGATAGATGTCTCTTTAAGCACTGCATATATAAAAAGACTAGTGTTTTATTATCAATGTTAGAAATAATTTGGGCTCGCTTTTTAAAATACAGTTTACAAAAAATACACCTTTTGTACTTCTGTCTAGGGCCAACGCTTTAGTTTACCATGTATTCTGGCAAACTGCCCAGAAATTGAATATGATAAAGTGGAAACACCCCTTTTAACCAGTAGAAGCATTGATCAAATTTGGCAAGAACTATAATTCAAGTGGGGTGGCATTCAAATATTTTCCAGTAGATATCATTATGTTGCTTTTTCCCAGAATAGTAATAAAACAGTGGCACAAAACACTGCTCCCACATGACTTATAACTATGCTCAAGTCATTCTTCTCTATCCATTCATCTTATTCCTCTATGCATAACAGTTATAACATTATGCTTAATAACTCCCTCTTCAAAAATCATGTTCCTTTCTGGAGAACACATTATGGATATATAATGAAACACAGCAAAATGTTCTTTATTCGGTAACACTCTTTTTTTATTTGAATTATGTAACTCACTCCTTGCATGTAAGAATATACTCCAGAAAGAAAAAAAATAAGTTGAGGAATATTTGAGTATTAGCCTAAAGCTAGATATGTCTGGAGAGTCTTAGTTTTTATGTTGCTAGTTTTATATATCTACTGTATTTATATGAACAAGTATACATGCACAAATCTATAATAATCTCATCAAAAACTATATCCATAATATATGACAGGATATTGTGGGGTTTTATGATTCTTATTTTTCAGTAATCATTTCAGCTACATGGAAAAGAGAGTTCTTCCAAATGCTGTTTCTCCTGTTCTACTTGCCTTTTGGTTTTTTTGAGCGGTGGGGCATTCAGTGGTAATGACCAGTAATTCTTCACATTTTCTTTGATGATTTCTAAGGAAGGAAATAATTTCACACAGTTTTGAGTACCCCTCAACTGCAGGTAAAAGAATGTAAGAGCTTGCACTAGTACCAATTAGAGCCAATTCTGAACAGACTGACATGCTTTGCATGACTTGCTCTGCCCTTGGAAAAGGGAAATTTTATTTTTATGCTGGTGTCTGATTCGGCAAGTTCACAGGATAGGACACTGGATGTGGTCTTCCTACAGATAAGACACTGATACAAATAATAAAGATTGCTGTAGGTGTCCCTTCCCCTCTGTGAGAGCTTCCTCCCAAACTCTGTTCTGCAGAGCTTATAATGTAAGGCTCTCTCCCTTTAAACATCGACTTCTTAGACATACACAAATAGTTCCATTGACCTGATGGGGACTAGTCATATGAGTAGTTAGGCAGATTTATAAATATTCTCAGAATTAAGGCTTAAATAAACACCAGGAAAAAGAAAATACCATTTTACATTTAATATAAAGTGAACCATCATTTTTTCACCATACCAAATGACAATGAATAATCACTTGTATGCAAGTAGATATTACCTATAATTTTTCAAAAGCTAAATTATAAATAGCCTATGCATTCATAGTTTACACACAAGTTTATTTGAGATGTATCAGCTGGGCTCTTAGTAAAAGGCATCTGTGTGCTATGAAAGGTATTAGCTGGGGGCAGTATTGACTGAATTTAATAACAAAACCCAACAGTATTTGGAATCAATCAACATCATAATAAAACAGTGGCAAAAACCATGATACATATACCAGTCTGTACCAGTGGAAGAAGAAAATTTGGACTGCATTACTTCTGAGGACTTGACTGTCATGTGCTACTGCTAATGATGGTATAACTCACTGGTGGTTGAAGGAGAAGGTATTGCATTTGGACTTGGGTGGATCCAAAACTGTGGTAAGGGGATGAGGCTACACCTTGTTTGCTGTTGCTCGAATGCACCCTCTTAGATTCTCCTCTGCATTTGGACTCTTTGTTTAAAACAATATTTCTTAAAAGTAACAATGCCTTTGTGATGGCTGCTTTCATAGTCAACACTATGGGGACTCCTAGAACTATAAACATGAGCTGCTACAGGTTGAGTGAATGAGCTTAGGTGTGTAACAATTCTTACCCTTTGGGTGCATCTACAAGAGACGTGTTAATGCGCATCAACCTAATTTAATGCACATTATGGACATGTGTCTACATGTGCATGCCCTTAATGAGTATTAAAAATGGTGAAATTCGGCTAATTGAGCCTAAATTTGATACCTGCAAATGCATGTAACAAATTTAGGTGAGATTAGTTAAAGCACAGTAATGCACGTGTAGATACGACACAGCACTAACTTTAGTGCTGGGTCTGCTCAGCCACTAGGGGCACATGGCAGGGCTGCAGGAACTTGGCACTAACTTCAGTGCCAAGTCCCTGCACATGTAGACACCTGCCAAAATCACTTAATGCACGTTAAATTTAGTCATACTTAAATGCACATGTAGATGGGTCAGGGCCAGAGTCAAACTCAGAGCAGCTGCCTGCCTGCTCTGCTTGCCCTTTGCAGTTTCTGCCCCCCTTTCCCCCCTTTACCGTCAGGTACAGCTTGGCTTCAGCTTGGGCTAGACACCTTCCCAGGCAGGAAGCACATGGAAACTGTGGAGCTCTGCTTACACCTACTGTGTTCTGTGACCCAGCATGGAGCAGCCCCAGCACCATTTGGCAGCTAGAGGGAGAGGGTGAAAAGAGGCAGAGACTGTGAGGAGTGGGGGGAAAGGGGCAGATACTATGGGGAATGGAGGTGAAGGGAAGAGACTGTGGGGAGCTGGGCATGGCGGGGGGAGCAGGAAGGCTGCAGGGGGAGGAAAGGGGGAGCAGAGGACAAGGAAGCCACCTGAGCCCTTCCCTCAGCTATCTGATCTCCCATAGCCACTGCTTTCCCTGCTGCAGCAGTCATGGGGGAGGGTAAATTTCAGACAACCTTCCAGTAATTAGTTCTATACCTGGAAAACTGTAAAGAAATTTACTGATTTTCCATATACAGAATGTAACTATTGGGGGGTCATCTTAAATTCAGGGATGTCTTAGATTGAAGTAAGTGAATTGCTGAGTGATTGCTGATTGCTGAGTAACTGCTACCTGTGCCTGACACAAGCCCTAACAAGGGGCAGAGCCAGTCCAGGCCCAGAAGGGTATAAAAGGAGACTTCCCAAGTGACCAGGGAGCTAGCAAACAGGGGCAGCAAACAGGGCAAACAGTATGCAGGCAATTTGAGGCAGCAAGAAGCAGGAAGAGGAGGAAGGGGAAAGGGAAGAGAAGCCAGGCACCAGATCCTGCCCAGGGAAGGTAAGTGATCAAGACACTTTGGTTTGCTGAGTGTTGTTTAGTGGACTGTGTGAGTGAGGTGTTGTTCTGAGAAACTGAGAGTGTTGCTAGCTGAGTGATTGCTGACTGCTGAGTGATTGATGCCTGTGCCTGACAGAAGCCTTAATGAGGGGGCAGAGCCAGTCCAGGCCCAGCAGGGTATAAAAGGAGACTCCCCAAGCGACCAGGGAGCCAGCAAACAGGGCAAGCAGCTTGCAAGCAGTTCACACGTCAGTTTGCTGCTCCCCCCGCTTTGAGGATGAGCTCCTTTCAGCTTGGTGTGAGGAAGCAGGGAAAAAGGAACCCCTTTGGGGCCAAGGAACAGTGAACAGGACAGCTTCCAGGCAAGTTCGCTAGGGAAGACATGCTTGGAAGAACAGCAATAAGAGAGAAGAGGCAGATTAAAAGACCCAGGGAAATAGCTGGAAGATGTTGAAATGCCACAGCTACTGCCACTGCCTGCACCTGTGAGGTTTCTGTTCAGACAGGACCGTTCACCATAAAGGCTTCCACCCAGGTCCAAGTTTGGTGCTGTGGGGACTGCGGGTTGCAGGTTCCTTCCAGTGATGGCCAGGTTGGGGAGTGCCTGCGGTGTGAGTGCTGCCTCCTCGTGGTGTCTCTCAAGGAACAGGCAAGAGAGCTACAGGACGAGGTGGTAAGGCTCTGAACTGCTCATGGCAGAGGATGCTTAATCAATTCAATTAGAGGAGACCTCTGGGACTGCAGAAGCAGAACTGCCAGAGGCAGCACTAGAGAAGGGAGAGGATATGGATTCCCAGAAAGGTGGAAGCTGGAAGCTTGTGACCTCTGTCAGCAAGCAGAAATCTTCATCTCCATCTGCAGCAGTTTGTCTGCAGAATAGATATGGAGCCCTAGCAACAAAGGACGAGGAGCACGTTCCATTGGTGGAGGAGTACAGGCCAGGCTTCACCAAGGTGGGAAGGATGACCACCACCAAGCAGCAGCAGCAGCAACAGGTGATGGTGGTTGGAGACTCACTTCTGTGGGGGATGGAGGGAACCATCTGCTGACCTGATCTGTTTTCTTGCGAAGTCTCCTGCTTGTCAGGAGCTCAGATACAAGATGTCACAGAGGTATTACCAAGACTCATCTGGCCCTCTGACTACTAACCCATGCTGCTCATCCATGTGGGCACCAAATGATATTGCCTGGGGAGACCCTGAGCAGATCAAAAAGTGACTACAGGGCTCTGGGTGCAAAGGTGAAGGGGATAGGGGCTCAGTTCATGTTCTCTCTGTGATACTTCCAATCAAGGAAAAGGGCCCAGGCTGGGTGGATGCATCTTGCAGATCAATGTCTAGCTGCGCAGTGTCCCCCGCAGGGCTTTGGCTTCTTTGACCACGGGATGATCTTCCAAGAAGAACTGCTGGGAAGAGATGGGATCCACCTGACCAAGAGAGGAAAGAGCATCTTCGTGGACAGGCTAGCTAACCTAGAGAGGAGGGCTTTAAACTAGGTTTGCCAGGGGATGGAGACCAAAGCCCTGAGGTAAGTGGGGAAGTGAGAGACCTGGAGGAACAGCAAGAAGAAGGTGGCAACAGGGGAGATGTTCTCATTCTTCCTGAGAAATCAGGGCAATCAACTAGTTACCTTAGGTGCCTATACATAAATGCATGGAGCCTGGACAACAAGCAGGAAGAAGTGGAAGTTCTCGCACAGTCATGGAACTATGATGTAATTGGAATAACAGAGACTTGGTGGGATAGCTCACATGACTGGAACAGTCACGGATGGGTACAATCTGTTCAGGAAGGACAGGTAGGGGAGAAGGGGAGGAGGAGTTGCACTTTATGCAAATGAGCCATATGTTTGCTCAGAGCTCCAGTATGAAACTGGAGATAGACCTCTTGAAAGTCTCTGGGTTAGGGTCAGAGGAGAGAGCAACAGGGGTGATGTCATGGTGGGGGGGGGCGGTCGAGGTGCAGAACCAGGGGGAGAGGCGGGGGACTACCAGACCAGGAGGAAGTGGTGGATGAGGCTTTCTTCGAACAGCTAGTGGAAGCTTCCCAGTCACAGGCCTTGGTTCTCATGGGGGACTTCAATCACCCTGACATCTGCTGGGAGGGCAACACAGCAGTGTACAGGCAATCCAGGAAGTTTTTGGAGAGTGTTGGGGACAATTTCCTGGTGCAATGCTGGAGCAGTCAACTAGGGGCCATGCTCTTTTTGATCTGGTGCTCACAAACCAGGAAGAATTCGTGGGGAATGTATTAGTAGATGGCAACTTGGGCAGCAGCGACCAGGAGATGACTGAGTTCAGGATCCTGAGGAAAGGAAGGATGGACAGCAGCAGAATAAGGACCCTGGACTTCAGAAAAGCAGACTTCGACTTGCTCAGAGAACTCATGGGCAGCAAAGCTAGGTATTGTTACTGCTACTGATCTTGCACCCTGAATCCTCTCCACAAGTAAAGAACATGGACACTCCAAGTTAATTGTTTTTACTAGTCCTCACAACGTTAGCAACAGTTCATGGATCAACAGCCTCAGCCCCCAACAGATCTAACAATTTTAGTCATGGGTGCACTACCCGCATTGTGTGTCAGTAAGAAATCCTGCTACTTTAGTCCCATCCCCATATATAAAAGCAGATTGATTAGGGTTGCAGAAGTCCAAGCATTAGGAATATTTTCAGATTTACCTTCTCATTATTATAAATCTCCAAATTATAAACCAGGCAGTAATTAGCAAAATGTCAAATGTTCCATGGTTTCTTGAAAAAATATCCAGTGGAGAGACTGGCTTTTGATCTGTCTGAAAGGGAAATATATCCAAATTCTGTATGATGGCTCAGCATCTCCACAACTTCTATGAGAAATGATGACACATTCAATTGTTAAGAACTTACTTTTATTCCCTCCAGAATGAGCACTCTCTCCAGACAAGCTGAAAGCTTAATTTGCATTTGAGTAAACAGGCCAATGAAGAACTCACTGTGAGATAGGAAATCAACACATTATTATCTCCTCTTGGGAGCAAAGTGGAGCTATCTAAATGCTTGTCTGTGCCAGTCTGAAGTTTAGAGACTTGTGGTTTTTTAAAACAAGGCACTTGCAAAATCATAGTACCCAAAATTTCTGGTACTATACAAGTAAGTCCATTACCTTTTCTTTAGTATCTGAAGATGGTGGCATAGAAAATGTTCACAAGCAAATATACTTCTGTCCTTCTTACAAAGAAGTAAGTGGGGTCCGGAGAAGATATGTCCTACCAGTTCTATGTGGGCAGCACATTTTAACATGGTTAATTATGTAAGCTAAGTATTGACACATTTCTGACTGTCTGGCACTTTTAAGGGATTACACTGAAAAGCTCAAACTGATTCTCTGTCTCACATGACTGGGAATAAAAAATAAGTGGTAAAGTAATTACCCCCCCACCCCGTTTTCAGAAGAATAACATTTGATATTTCAATATGGGATGTTTGTGCACTGAAGTCATAAAAAAGATGCTTAGGCTTTTGTTCAAAGACCTAGTTCCTAAATTTATGACAATATAAGACGTCCTCAAAGTGAAATGGGATGTGCATCAGAACATTCACTACAGCAGTTTGGTGTTAGTACTTTAGGAAAGGAATTACTACTCATAAATGAATAAGATAAAAATATTTGATTATGCAGGGAAGAGGGAATAAAGCTGCTCCCTAGGGCAAATCACAAATGACTTAGAGGTGATTGTCAAGAATTTCATAAGGCAGTATCTTTTATTGGACCAACTGCATAGTTTGGATAGAGTTTTGTAGACACCAGTCTACTTTGTTAGATGATAGAACACAGGAAAGGAGTGTCTCTCTATCATGCATATGGCTATGACACTGACTTTAGCATCCTTACGACGATAAACCTAGGTCCGTTCTTTCAATTGTGCTCTCTCTTCAATCTTAAATATTTCCCCAGTTACACACTTGAGGGAGAAAAAAAATCTATTGATTGAAACAGAAGTTTTCAATTTTAACTCCCCCTAAAGAGATGCTATATTTGAACAGGGACTGAACAAGGAAGTCTCAATATTAACAGCCCTAAGAGGTATCCTACTGTATTACAGTTCTTATCTGGCTACATGGCAGGGGCTTAAAATGACTAACAGGTAAGCCCCCAATCTCAACAAGCAAGTCCTTGTTTCATCATTACTTCGGTGACTAGCAGGGAACTTTGCAAACTACTTCCTATCTGGCTCAATAATTTATTCTTTGAGTCACTGCATAAGGATTGTTATTTGGGTATAGGTCTTTATCTGCCAATGGTGTTTGACATAGCTGAAACTGAGGACTGTAATCAATGTAAATAACAAGGAACTTTTAATGAAAATTAACCATACAGAAACAGCAGTAGAAATCAAGGAAATGTAGATACTGCCCTGTGAAGAATTCATTAATTATCACATTGATGGGTTATAGCACAGAGAAAACAGACAGCCTAATTTAGCCTCATTTAGTGGAGAGGAAAAGGGATATTATACCTTTAAGTCTGCTGACCATGATTCAGCAAAGCACTTAAGCACTTGCTTAAATCCTATTAATCTTAATTGCCATGTGCTTAAATTTAATCTATTCCTGTAAAACTCCTCTGCTTGAAAGGAACACATTTTTATGCTAGAATAATGCCCTTGACTGTTAAGTTTCTTTTAAACATTGTATTTATGTCTTTTTGTTCCAGGTTTATACTAAAGAAAGATGCATCTAAACTTTAGGAAACACTTAATAAAAAAGCAAGCATCAAAAGTAAAAGGGACTAGCAGTTGACCAGCAGCATAAACAGGCGGTGGTAAGTGGGGCACTAGACTCAAGCACCAATGCAGAGGGGGTGCCAGCAGGGCCCCATGCCTAAAACTGACTCTTAGAGGGGACAAAAATGGGATGACATGATGCATCTTCCCCCACCATCCATCCCTGAGGAGCCTTTGCTACAGAGGGCACAGCTCTGCACCTGTGGTCAAGGGAAAAGCAAGCAGGGCACCAGAAGCAGCCCCTGGGGAGCTCAGCTGCTGACTCCCCTCTTTCAGCCCAAGCCCATGGTGTTGTAATAGCAGCTGCAACAGTAACTGCTGCCGGGGGAGTGAGGAGAGCCAGGTAGGTAGGTAAGACTCTGCTTCCCTTTCCCCCTCCCCACCACTGACTCTCCACTGGTCAGGATAATTGTCCTCCACCTCTGCCCCAGGCACTGAAAGAGCTAGCTAGATTTCTGTTGGACAGAGTCCAGCATTAAAGCTGTGACAAATTCTAGCCCTAAGGAAAGCCAAAGAATACCACAATTCATGCTAATGCTCAACATTTAAATTGATGGGCAAAATGAATCCCATATTCAGTATAGAAGAAGGAAAAGTGAGAGATAAGGAACACAACCAATCAAAGTTTCACTTTGGTTGTTTTTTTTTTGTTTTTGTTTTTTTTACTTGCATCTCCAAAAATATATCTTGCTTGATTGTAAGAAAAC
>NW_005842019.1:0-423 GCF_000455745.1 Alligator sinensis | reverse complement strand
TGGAGCGGGTAGCTGTTGACCCTGCTGAAGTCATTGGACAAGTTGGTAAGCCCAATTGACTTGAGGGTAATAGGCACCCTGCAGAAGGCAATCAACATCTTGAAAGACATTGCAGGGCATGAGCCCTGATAATTGCATGTGTTTAACACTTCTCCAGATATATGTGTGTGGGTTGGAAAAATACAGCTGTGCTGGTAGTAACAGAAGTAACTCACTTTCTGTGGTGAGGCTGAGTAGTTCTACCTAAGTTGGTAAAACACATGGTTTTTTCCCTTGGACCATAGATATTACTGAATATAATCCTCCTTTCAGGCTGATCCTAAAGCAAAAATAAGGGTAAATGTAGTCAATTCCTATATATAGTTGAAGTTACCACCAAGGCAGATTCAGATACTAGTGTCATGACCCAAAGGCATGATTTTG
>NW_005842018.1:2908742-2929038 GCF_000455745.1 Alligator sinensis | reverse complement strand
GTTTAATATCTTCATCAGCGACCTGGATGAGAGCGTGGAGAGAAACTCTGTCCAAATTCACAGATGACACCAAACTATGGGGTGAAGCAAAAACAGTGATGGAAAGAAACCGAATCCAGGCAGACATGGGCAGGTTAGAGAAGTTGGCAGAGAACAACAGGATGCAGCTCAACAAGGACAAGTGCAAGGTGCTGCACTTAGGGAGAGGAAATCACCAGCACACCTATAGGCTGGGGGATGACCTTCTCAGCGGCACAGTGGCAGAAAGAGATCTCAGAGTCGTTGCGAGTTTGTATCTTGGGGCAGTATACAAACTCACCGAGGCGGGCAGCAGGGAATAGGAGATGCTCTTTTTATCAGGGCAATAACCGGAAACAATGGCCACAAGCTGACAGAGAGCAGATTTAGGCTGGACATCAGGAAGAACTTCTTTACGGTAAGGGTTGCCAGAATCTGGAACGGGCTCCCAAGGGAGGTGGTGCTCGCCCCTACCTTGGGGGTCTTCAAGAGGAGAATGGACAACACCTGGCTGAGGTCACATGACCCCAGCACTTTTTCCTGCCATGGGCAGAGGGTCAGACTCGATGATCCATTGAGGTCCCCTTCTGACCCTAGCATCTATGAATGTCCTCATATGAACTCAGTTATGTTGTTCGTCCTTCGCAAGCAAAGATGACCGCATCCAGCGGGTGTGGGAGAAAAGAGAGAAAGGAAGTGGGAAAGAAAAAGGGAGGGAGAAAAGAGAAAGGGAGAAAGAAGAGAGAGGAAAGAGAGAGGAGGAGGGGGGTGGAGGCTAGGTCGTGTGGGTACGCAGATGACTTATAAGACCAATCTTTGCCCTGAACAATCTGCTGCAGTAGCAGTCAACAATTGATCAATCCTGAATGCAGTTATATGTTTTATACTGATATAACTGTTTCCATATGGAAAGGGGAATGCGGGGCCACTACAGAGAGGATACAGATGGATTTTTCTTTGTGACCATAGGGGACAGGACTAGGAGCAACAGCCTCAAGGCTTAGCAGAAAATTTTAGGTTGGAGATTAGGAGGAACTTTGACTATAAGGGTGGTCAAGCACTGGAACAGGCAACCTAGAGAAACTGTGGTATCCTTGGAAGTTTTCAAGAGCAGGTGAGACGGACGATTGACTGGGATGGTGTAGGGGTGATCCTGCCTTGAGCAGGGGGCTGGACTAGATGACCTTGTGAGGTCCCTTCCAGCCTTACTGTCCTATGATCCCACATGCAGGTTCATATTGTATAAATGCATGCATGTTAGGGACTGTACTAGCATAGCTATTTGGACAAAAGAAGTCACATTCCTAAGTGATAAAATTATACTGGTGCTAAAGCTACATACAAGAGGCCTCAGATGCACTGAAGCACACTGCAGCAGTGGGGGGCAAAGCTCATACCAGTGCATTTATGCTTTTTTGTTTTAAATGGACAGAACCTTAACTGTTTGTAAAGCAAAATGAAGCACCTGGCTCTGCAGAAATGCAAGGTGTTTCTCATAGCATACTTAGAAAACAGCTGCAGATAAATGATAAAAGCTGCATTCCAAGATAATTACCATATTGAAATATGATGAGAAAGCAATGACACTTCAATAAATAGACTAACACTCCACTAATAAGAAAGCGAAAATCCTTGAACCAAAACAATTCAAAATTGTCCCTTCACTGGCAGTTGAGGGCAACTGTGATTATATATAACAAGTAATAATTGTGAGAGAGAGAAGGCATGAGAATTTACTAGGTCATGTACATAGGCCTAACATCTTGGACTCATTCTACAAAGGTCAGGTCTACGCTAGGAAAGTTTCCAATGTAGCTATATTAGAAAACCCTCCAACTCCACTGTAGACAATATAAACTGGTCAAAAATTGCTTTTGGTAACATAGCTTATACCATCTCCTTAACAAAAAAGGAGATACTGCCAAAAGCACTAGGGCTTTTGCAGATCCAAAAATGGGGACTTCAGGTCTCCATTTAGTGAGGCACAAGTAAATTAATATTTGGCATGCAACTAAAGTGACAAGTGAAAAACGCGTTGCTTGTTTTGTGTTTTCAAGAATTCCACAGCTGGGTCACAAAGACAGGTGACATTTTACTGGACCTTCACAAGGGAAGGGGAGGGAAGGGAAACAGTCTTTTAGGCTGCTTGCAGACGTTAAAAAACGCCCAAAAAACAGAACTGGCACATGCCCAGAAGAGGCAGCATGTTGAATCCAGCTCACCTGAAGTCTGTATGGATTGGGTGCTTTAGGAGGGCTTTGTTGGCACTTTTATCTGATAGCTGATTGAATCGCCTTTAAATAAAAAGCACCAAAAAGCCCCGCTGAAGTGACCAATCTATACAGACAGAGCTAGGTCAAAGTCATGCACCACTTCTTCCGGTAAAGTGCGTTTTTTGGGGGGCGGTTGGTTGTTGTTTTTTAACATCTGCAAGCAACCTTAGGCTCTTAAAAATTCTCATTGAAAGATAAAGCAATTAGACTATTGGGGAGCATAGAGATTGCTACTTTAATCTATTAAAATGAACAAGGAACTGCTGAGAAGGTAGCGGAACATGCTAGATATTTAAAGATTAGCTGAATGGCTCTCAACCTCGTTGGACTTAAGGCCCCCTTCATTAGACTCCAGGCACCCCTTAGAGAAAGCACCAGCTCTTAGCTTTCACTCAGTTTTTGACCACAAGAAAATAATAGCACAATTAGTATGGTTAGGGGCCTGCAGGCAAAGCCCTACAAGGAGAGATTGAGGGACCTGGATCTCTTCAGCCTCCGCAAGAGAAGGCTGAAAGGTGATCTTGTGGCCACCTACAAATTCATTTTGGGTTGGGGGGGGCAGCAAGGAATAGGAGATGCTGCTTACCAGGGCACCCCTTGGAGTAACTAGAAACAAAGGCCACAAAGTGATGGAGAGCAGATTTGGGTTAGACTTCAGGAAGAACTTCTTTACGGTAAGGGCTGCCAGAATCTGGAATGGGTTTTCAAGGGAGGCGGTGCTCTCCCTTCAAGAGGAGACTAGACAAGCACCTGGCTGGGGTCATCTAACCCCAGTGCTCTTTCCTGCCCAGGGCAGGGGGTCAGACTCGATGGTCTGCTGGGGTCCCTTCTGACCCAAACATCTATGAATCTATCTTCCTTACAAAGAACTCAGTTATCACAACAGGGCAGAAAGCTTTTTACACTATGGATTTGGGGTTATATAGTGAATCATGCTGGCACACCAAGCAGTGTTAATATTGAACACCTTTAAAAGGAAATACTTCACACTCCTAGGGTGCCGCAGCCCCCTGGTCAAGAATTGCTGGTCTAGCACGAGTCGGGCCAAGAAAGGAACCTAGGTAAGTGGATTTTGAGAGGGTTTTTTTGTTTGTTTTATTTTGTGTGTGTAAGTCATACAGCATATACAATAAAATGTTGCTTAGAAAGTAGGACAAAAAATGGTTTCATCTCTCTAACAGAAATTAGAAAAAGCCTAGTCTGGTTGTAAAATTAGGATGGGTATCTTCATTTTAAAAGTTATGTACCATTGGATGCTTGTTGTTCAGCAAATAGTCGATAAGACGTAATGCCTTCTATATATAAAAGGGATTTAGTTTCCTTTCCACAACTCTTTGGTGTTTATAATTGTTGCTGGAGCACTAGAAACTAGTCCTTACACTCCAGAAATGCTAATCACTTTCTCCCAGTAACTGTTATTTTCCAGTGATTTTCGTACACCCATTTTGTTTAATCCTTTATTAAAGCACACTGCATTACGTTGTAGCACCTCCCCGATGCCCCTACAGCTGTTGTCTACTACCAGTCAGCCATCAGCCTAGAAGAGATAAATGGCTGAGTTCTGCCTGCAATATAACTGCCATGGTGCTGGAATTCATTAAGACATACAGTATCGAAATGGATAAGAAGTGAGTTCATTTTCCAGGTTGAGTTTTAGCAAGCGTATTGCCAGCAGTAGTCAGAAGTTGGAACAGGTTGGGGACAGCAGGAGAAAACAATTAATACTGATATCCAAGCTCTGCCCACAGACTCAGTCAGGCCTTGTATCATAGCTTATATTAAGGAAATATTCTTAAAGTGCCAGGTAAAACTGATATGTTGAAGTATGACTTCCCCCACTCGGTGAAAATTTATTCTGGTCTAAATATGCCTTTTTGGATTTAAGCTAACTTTGCATGAGAAGCAGTCTAATGTCTGGTCTGTTTGAGAAAATTGCTTCTTGCATTCCCTAAAATAAGCTCTACTTTGCCAGTATAATAGACATTATAGTGGTGAAATAGGCAAATATACACCTGACCTAAACTAAGCCTTAAAAAAAGAGGCCTTTTATGCCAGAATAAGAGCATTCCCACAAGGATTATACTGGCTATTCTGGCATTAGCCAGGAGAGGGGATAGCAATTCATAAGGCTTTTAAAATACAATATATTTTCAAATACATTTTTTTAAAGCTGATGGAATTTCAGAGCGGAATTTCTAAACCGATTTTTTTCTGATTTAAGTTAAATGTGTTTTTCTTTCTTAAAGCTCAGCATGTTTAAACATGAACATATGACAGAAAGTGCCAGCTCCTAGCTTTCACTCAGTTTTTGACCACAAGAAAATAATAGAACAATTAGTATGGTTAGGGGCCTGCAGGCAAAGCTCTACAAGGAGAGATTGAGGGACCTGAAACAAGAATTAAAACGCAACTAAACCAACGGGCAGAGATGTCCCTGGCTAAGCATTTGGGTTCAGAATTTGCTGACGTGCTAAGAAGAGTCAGGTATGTCTCTAGGTTAATGTTTCAGTTTAGTAGCATAAGTGAGTATCTCCTGTTTAAGTTAAACTCTTTTGGAGTAGGTTCTAAGCCATTTCTTCAAAAAAGTCACATCTGCAGCTGCACAGGGACTATTTTCTTAATTTCAGTTTATTCAGCTTGAGAAAACTACCTAGGAGCTTGAAAAGGAGGAAAAAAACCGCTTGCTTTCTTTTCTCTTCTAATCTATAAACAGAAACAAAGCAGGAAGACGAGATCTAATAATTCTAAAAATTTTAAAGTTATGGTTACATGAAGTATTTCATTGATTTCAATGCAAAGGGTTTTTTTTTAATCTATACAGCACCCTTAAATGCTTTAACAATTTAAAAAGGCTGTCCACATGCATCAGAATTTGAACTTCCATCCAAACATTGCCTGGCACAGAGTTGAAAGTAGTAAAACATTAAACATCAAATAAAAATGCATAATTTGCCTCTTTCTAATACAATAAAAAGGTTTAAAAGATTCTGAATAACTGTGTGTTATGTGCAAAAGCTATAGTTGGTTGCAAAGCAAGAGGTTTTATTAGTTATCGGCCAATAAGAATAAACCTTTCTTCAGGGGAATAAAATTATACAAAGTAGGATTAAAATCAATTATTTAAATCAAAGTTTCCTGCTTGCTGGTTTAATTAATGATTTAAATGAGCAAATTGATTTCAATGATCACGGGCATAAGTGCTTAAACTTTTCCTTCTAGACAAGCCCAACGTGAATGTTTCTCTTGAGATGATTTCTATAATACTAATTATCCTAAATTTTATTAGGCTCTCTCACCTCCACCAAATTGAATGGAAGCAGTTAGTATCTCTAAAGTATTATCTCAGGCTTTCAGGAAGACAAAATTGCCTTGTTTCACACAACTCGTATTGTTACAGTTATTTGAACTCTGCAGAAATATAATAGTTCACCAGAAAAATGCCCTCATTGTTATAGCTGGGTCAGTCAAATTACTGTACTGGTAGGCAACTCAGCGATTCATACCTGAACACTGATTATTCTACAGCTTCTCTTGGTTCAGAATTATAGCTACAAAATTTTCTAGCTAAGTGTGGCACTGACGTGGCCCGACAAATTAACACTGAACCACTACCATAAATAATATGGGAAGACTTACCGCTACCAAATGTTTTACCATTCCCTAGAGGGGAGAGTTTCAAGCTATAGACAATGCTTATCCACTACAATTTTACCAGCACTAGAGGCGCACTTCAATTCAAAGGCAGAACCAGTCAAATTGGGAAGACATGACAGAAATACCATTCCTGTACATAACGTACCAGAACAAAGAAAGGTATGTACAATACTAACACTTCCTGCTCATCTAACTTCTATTTTTCCTTTAGCGTTCATTGCTTTGATTCACTTGAGAGAGATGAGAGAAGGAAAATATTGCACTAAATATTATTTTATTAAATCGGATAATAAATTCCAAGCATTTTTTAAATTGCAATCTTACCCTAATAATAGTAAGTCCATAACTCAAACAATACAGGTAGATGTTTTGACACTTAGACAGTTGTTCAATCCCTTCTCAAATAGTTTCCTATTCATACCATACTCAGAACGGTCTGGGACTGGTTAGAGAGTTTATTTATAGATAGGTCCTAGGAGAGAACAATAATGTATCATCTCAAGAGGAATGTCACAGGTGGGGTAGAAAATCCTAAGAATATGGGGAAAGGGTAGCAGGAAGATAAACTAGACTGAAGCAGTGTCCTCAGTATTTTGTAAGGAAAATGAAAAATAGGCATTTTCTTCATGTGGCAAAGGTTTGGATGACTGATAATTATTCAGTAATATGTTAGGGAGTATCATGGGGCCTCTTAACTCAGTTTGGTAAATCTAGTTACTGTCCTTTTCACTTAAACCTAGCTTCAGAACCATTGTGGTACAGTGAGTTTTAAGCAGGTTCAGTGATGATGGTCAAGGAACTTTACAGTCCTATTCACTAACACTGTCACGGATAAAACCAGTATTCACTGCTCGCTGGTAACTTCAGAGGTCCCAATTAATCCCTTACCCTTGAAAGTCTTGACCAAGTCCACTGGCTGGCCAGCATGGGGAAAACTGCACCACTTGTGTGGTACCTGCAAACAAAAAACTTAATTCCCTAGGGATGTCACTCCAGCACCTGACATTCATCACAGTGGAGCCTGAGACGGTACCCCCTCACTAAGTTTCAAGCATATTGCCAGGCCACATAAATGATGAGTATATTTTCCCTTAAAACAGACAAGGAAAGAACTGAAAAAATGCCTCTTCTGATACAGAAGGTCCTGAAAGCTTCTCTAACCTATGCACTTGAAATAGTATTTATGTACTTGAAATAGCAGATTTCAACTTCTCCAGGAGGCCTTGAGTGCTAGTGGAATTATGACATCAAAAAGATAAGCTGCAGCAATTAGACAGTAGGTGTTATGTAAGTAAATTAAAACACTGCAGCAGTAAAACGGTCCAGTATTAAAAAACAGGGGGGGGAGGGAAGATTACTGTAAGTTGTATCAGTTATTTACAGCAGTTCAAGGTTTTTTGGAGAAGATGCACATCTTTTGGGAAAGATAGTCTATTACATTAAACAAATCCATAAATGCATTCAAGGCATGTTTACACTGTGCTGGATCATGCTAGCAAAAGCCACTGTGCAAACATGCCTTGCCCATTCACTCCCTCTTCGGGCATCAAAAGCTGAAAAATCCTGTGGGCTGCTCTTTGGCACAAGTCCAGCATCATTTTTCGTTCCTGTTGTGTTTAATAGTGGCCCTGGTCACGCCCAGCACCACTCTACCAATGACTTGGCACGTTTTGGTACTCTGCAAATACAAAGTAGGAGTGGACAGAGGGATGTGTTTTCAAGGCAGCACTCCCTATTGTGAGGTCTGATGTAGTTAAGATGTGCCATCACTATCTTGACAAAGAAGCAACATTTATAGGAAACCTAAGCAATGTTGTAGTCTTTAGGGCACCATCCAGTGCTCAATTTCTAAATATTTAGGGAGCATCCAACGAGTGCACACGTGTGGCATGGGGTGCCTCAAAGCAGTTTGAGGCACCACCAACTACAAGTGGTGCACGTGCAGCTGTGCTGCTAATTTGCAGCACGGAGATCCGCGTGTCAAAAAACCCCACCGCTGAGAAAAGCAGTGTGGAGCATGCGGCAGCAGCATGCGCCTCCAGAAACTGAAGTGTGGCTGGCCTGGGCCACAGTCTGGCTGCTGGCCAGGCTCCGAGTGACCAACTTGGCACCACTGCTGCCCCAGCAGGTTCCCAGAATCCCAGGTAAAGCTGCTGCCACCAACACAGGTGCTGGCCCCTGCTTCCTCCATCCCACCCAAGACAATTTGCTTCACGCCAGAGTACACGTAGGAAATGCACACCCCTGCATGTGAGTGCTCATTGGGATGCACCCTTAGAGTGCTTCATTTCTCCTACAGCATGTCATTGGCTCCTAGCAGAGGAACAGTGATGCAGTATTGCAACAGATGTTGGGTGTGATTTTCAAATGCTCTCAGCTGGAGCCTAACTGTTCCTTTTGAAGTTCAAAGGAGCCTATCTGAGTTCTTTTGAACATCCCACCTGTCAAGCACAAGGCAAACTGCACAGATTTCTGATTCTCTTTATGTAACAGCAGGACCAGCTTATTTTTTACATTATTCACAATGCTAGTCTTTAATGAATGAGCACACACTCTACTGGTTGCAAGCTATTTTCTTCTCTGAGACATGATGCAGACAATTCTTGTACTGGCTTATAACTATGTCCGTTAGAAATGGCTTTTCTTAATAATACAATGCTATTGATACAACTCTCACTGTAGATGCAGTTACACCGATTAAAAAGCTCTCTACACCTGTACAACTTATTTCCCTTTCTAAAAATGTATAATATATAGAATCATAGAAAATTAGGATTGGAAAGGACCTCAGGAGGTCACATCTAGTCCAAACCCCTGCTCAAAGCAGGACCAGCCCCAACTAGATCATCCCAGCCAAGGCTTTGTCAAGCCAGGCCTTAAAAACCTCCAACGATGGAGATTGCACCACCTCTCTCGGTAACCTGGTCCAGTGCTTCACCACCCTCCTAGTGAGAAAGTTTTTCCTAATATCCAACCTAAGCCTGCCTTGTATACTAATTTAACTGCATCTGCATTAAAGGAATTGTGTCACTTGATCCAAAAGAAAAGATTTTGTGTCTATTTTCAGTCTTATAAAAATTTAATTTAGCATCTTAAAAATAAAGAAGAGGTTTGCTTTGAACTGTAAATATGAACACTGAAAAAACCAAAACAAAAACCCAGCCGAAACTGTGCCCTGGCCTGTCTCCAGCTGCTGTCTCTCCATCCTGACCTCTGTTCCTGTCTTTTCTCTCCCACAAGGACAAAGGAGGGTAGAGAAGGAACAGGGCTGGTCCTTGGAAGCTTGTTGAAACAATTCAAGGGAGAGCCCTGCTCAGGTCCTAGAGCCATGGGACAAAATATGCTCTTGCAGCTGGAATCTTTAAAGACGTTAGCTGCCAATCTAAATTATGCCTATGAAACATTTATAAACAAGGCTTTTTCAAAGGCCTTTAACAGCCAAATCTGGCTACCCTTTTCATGGGAAAAGCAAAGGGCACAACTCCCCCAGCCAAATTTCAAGTCCTCCCTCTAAAGTCTTGAGGCACAAAAGCTTCTCCATGAAACGGACAAGAATTCTCTTAATACAGGCCACCAACATTTCATTTCAGAAACATTTATTTCAAAGTGAATGGAAAGAGACAGACACCAATTCTAAATTGCAACACTTTATTGCAGCATTGGCAAAGGTCAGATTTCTGAAGCTGGTGAAGATCGGGCGGCATTTCTGTGCGAAATGTTACAATTTTACAAGTCTCTTTATTCTACATGCAGAAACCAAAAAACAGTGGTAAAAAGAAGTTTTAAAAGAGCTAGAAAAAAAAAAAGGATTTAAATCGAGTAGTAGCATACTGATGTGCTCTTTAACTGAATGTGTTACACCTACCTGAAAGCAAACAAAAAACACAACTATACTAATAAATAACAGATTGTCAGAAACGGAGCAAGAAACCTCATTCTACTTCAGAAAAAAAAAACAAACAAAAAAACCCTACTTATTTCCAGACTTTGTTTGTTTTAGACACAGAGGCTTATCAACCCATGAAGGTCAGCAAAACATTGGGACCCACTCCTTGATGTCCTTCTGTCATGCTGACTGGCACATTTTGGTTTTCAATGATACTTACAATGGGCTCAACTATATCCCCGTTCTTAGGCTGGTGTCAGGCTGTTCGAAGCAGTCTGGGTAAACACCCTCTGTTAACAAACTTCACATTTTGTTTTGTTTTGCTTTTTAACCTTAATAGACAATTTTCTCCTTGGCTCCGTTGTCCCCCCTCCCCTGCCCTGCTTCCCCGGCCTCCCTCCCCACTTCTTTATCTTGTAGAAAAAGGTTATTCCTAAAACAAAAGCCCTCTCTCTGTGGAGTATCTGATGTTTGGTAATCAGTCATAATGTTGTTGTCCTACATATCAGGGTTTGCTATTAGATTCGTACTGCTTGCTCTACCGCTTTTCTACTGCAGATTCGGAGCCCCCAAACGAATATTCTTCCAACACAGAGTGCTCAATTCAGAGACAATGTAACTCGCAGCCGGTTTTGAACTGTGTTTTTCCCTACCTGTGCCATCAAAACCTTTTCCGTTCCAGTGTCATCCATCTTATTTTTTAGTTGCTTTGTTGTAACTGAACTGCTCACTGCTCAAGTTAACCATCTCATTTGTTTACTTCCATCCTCATGAGAAGATTAACCCTCGCATGGTTCCCATAACAAAATGCTTTTTTTGTAGGCCAGGACTGGAAGCTCCCACTTGTTCTGTTTTTAGTGGAGGCTGGTGTTTCTGCCCCATGGCCCCAGCCTTTCCCAGGTTTCGATTCTGAACTCTCTAGACTGACATGCTGAGATGTGTCCACTGCTCTCATTTAATTGCTGGAGGACTCCACTATCCACAACATCAGAGATACAGGACCTAATGAAATGACACTTGCTGCTGGATCAACGTCTCCTGAAAAAGGAAAAAAAGCAAAGAAAATCGTTATTCTTGAAGAACCAAAACCATTCAGTAAGCAGGCCACTGACTCCTGCATCAGTTTAGTGGCCATAATGCCACCTATATTCCATATGTCCATCTTTTCTACTTTACAGGCACTTTCAAAATTTGTGCGCGCTCAAGGAAGGCAGACATTGGGTCATGAAAAAAAAAAAATCATGTGTTAAAACAGCAGTAAATTTATTTTATACTTACTTAAAACAGCTTTTGCTTTCCTGCATAATTTTTTGTATTGTACATTTGGTGAAAAGTTAAAGAATAAAGTAAAGATGGGCTTTCCAGAGTCACAAATGTTGCATGATCTGACAAGCGGTGAGGAATACTGAAATCGTACGTTCTCCCCTGTGTGAAGCAGTTCTTCCTGGGCAAAATCATTTAAACATTCTCAAGCATAAGTGTGGATTACAAGGTTTTACCCATTTGCAAGGATGTGATATAAAGGAAGCAAAGAAAATAAAGGAAGTTTTTATTTCTAATGCAATCCAGGCATGATCTGCTGGAGCTGTACCCTGTGTTAGGGTTACATTAGACTATAGATCTAGATTGAAAAAATGTATCTTTGTCTAATTTCAGGTTATGCTTTGTAACATTTTATCACAATCTTGGAAGCCTGTACAGTCATTCTGTATTGCAGGTCCTAATTAAAGCCAGCAATTCTTAGCTTTAATTGGAATTAGTAAAATGGCCAAGCCACAGAAAAAGAAACATTGTAAAATAAATTTAAAAGGATTACAAAGAAGTTCCCTGGCCCATATACTGAAGTCTAACACAATAAACAAAAGAACTAGTATTATTTATGCTTCTGACAAACCGGTAACCTCATTAAGCGCTTATCTCACCCCCAAAAAGATGATCTGTGTGCTATATTCTGGCTGTTAGACCAAATGTTGTAAAAACAAATGTTAGATGTGTGTTACTTCAAAATTCATGACATGCAATATAATTATTGCACTGCCTAATTATTTTTTCAAGTTTCGATCATAATTTTGCAAGGTTACCTCTAGTATGATCATGTATTTCTGTCTGTCCTGTTACATGTAAATACCAATATATACAGAATAGGCACTAGGATTGCATTAACACTACAGTTAAATCTTTTTTGTTTTATCTGACTTATTTTAACTGTTCAGTTTAACCCTACATTACAGTGTTTTGCAGGGATTATTTTTTTAAATGCAGTACTCTCAGTAATATTGCATCTTTGCAAAGGAAGATACTTGAAATCTTAGCATATTTAATTAAACTTAATTTGTACAATGCTATGGAATTGAGAAATTTTACAAACACCTTAAAATGGTGGGATTCTGCCTCTTCACAACTCCTTCTGGTCTCTACTGAGGTTGTTTTATTTTTTTAAAATTTTTTTTAAGGTTTTGCTGCACAATTTCTGATTGATTAATCAGATCTCCCTCATACAAAAATATCCCCAAAACAGCATTTTCCTGGTGTTTGTGAGAAATAAAGTGAAGAATATGCTATTCTTTCTCCTCCTTGTATGATTTCTCCCAAGAGCAAGGTAAAACGAGGCTGCTAATAATCAGAAAAACACTGAGCACATTCTAAATAATCTTCCAATCGCTTTTGAAACTTTCTTAGTAAAAAGTAAAGAAAGTCCTTTAAGAAATATTTCCATGCAAAGTTGAAAAAGCAGAGTCGTGTGTTATACCACACATCTACCCTAGCCCTTTGCTTCCCCCCAAACCCGCCAAATCCTCCTGTTCCGAAAGCCCCCCAACCTATTTGGCAAGATAAAACACAGACAAGTTTTTTAGATCATTACGAGCATCTAACTATTGGAAATGAATCTGTTTTGCAACTTTGCTAGCTCTTTTTGTAACAGAAACAGTTACTTTTGATTTCTAGAAGAAGTTTTTACTCATACTTCCCAAATATTAATATTGGTAAATGAGGAATATGCAGGGTTCATTTCAACTGCCAGTGCAATGCAGCTGTGTCTGGAGCACAACTAGAAATGTTAAAAGGTGCACAGTAATGCTAAACTACAGTTTTAGGTTGGGAAGTGAGGAAGAATCCAGCTTACAGTTGAAACAGGGGAAATTTAGGCTGGTAACACCAAAAGTAATGATCCAAATGAAAATGTGGCCATGGTACCCAGGAGCCTTATTCCTTGAGACCCACCCTACTTTGCTGCATAATAATCTTTGATACCACTGACTATAATTCCAGAAAGGGGGACAGATGATACCAAACCACAATAACAAATTCTTATGATCAGTTTATACACCAAACCCTCAAGATGAAGTTACGCGCTTCTCCTCAATTCCTCTCGCTCTTCCACAAACCCACAACTCCGTGCCCCTTTCATCTTGCAGTAACTTCTTCCTTCATGTGTGCCACGTATCCTCCTGCTCCACCTCCAAATACCTCCTCTCAAAACTCACTTTTTGGTTTGCTTTCCAAGACTACTCTCAGCTTCGCCGCTGTCTGTTCCCTCTCTCTCGCCTGATCATGTTAAACAAAAACAGGAACGACATGAAACAGAGACACAGTGAGCATCTCATTTCCTTTTTAAACAATGCTGTTTCATGAGCACTTCTGTCCCCAGCACTCTTTATTCTGTTCAAAACAGCATTTCCTTGCTTTATTTCAAGGTAGACTGCATGATAATCTAGGCAGAGACACAGTTTTAAAAAAGTGTCATTAACACCCATGATGTTGTATAAATAAGGAGAGTTAACACTATATAGACAGAGAGAAAGGAAAACCACAGGAGAAGAAACCATCTTAAAACCTGAGTTCGAGTCTTTGCAACAGAATTCCTGTGTGACCTTGTGCAAGGCAAAGGTTTCTAAGGGTGCTGCCATTTAAACAGACCAACTGCATAGTTGGCTTAGAGCTGTAAGCATTTGAAAGCTTGTCTAACTCTGTTCTAACTAATCAGTTGGTCCAGTAAAAAGTATCACCCTAAGAAATCCTTCTCTCTCACACAATTCATGGACCATCATGGCTACATCGTCCATGTATGACCTTGTGTTGCTCATTCTCTCTGTGATTTATATTCCCATCTGTGCAATGGGAAAAAAAAGATGTGCCGTATCTCATGGGGATGTTTTATTATGAGGCGCTGAAGTAGTATGATAGTGGTGGTTACGGACTTCACTATGAACCTATGAATACATCTGCATACTGCACATCAGATAGGGAGTCTTAAGTGACTATTTGTGCTTAGCAAGTCTAATCTAAACACATTAATAATTCTGAAGCTGCTGAAAGGGAGCAAATCTCAAACTATATTTTTCCTTACATGATATGCTTTTAAAATTTTATACTATGTTTTTATATAAAATACAGATAGCGCCAGACTACAAACAGTGGTCACCCATCTTCATGTATAATAGGTCTGCTTTTTTGGCCTGTCATTTATATTTTAGAACATGTATTCCTGGTCTATAATACAGCAAAAAACTTTGTTTCTTGCTCTGTCTCCTGCCTGATCAACCGTAGTTTGGGAAGTTTTTGTAAGATGAGGGAATTTAGTATCTAATATATAAAGTTTTATTATTAACGAATGGATTTAGCCACACAATCCTAGACTCTCCCAAATAATATAACTCTATTATGAGCAAAAGTTTTAATTATTTTATATGCTCACATATGCAACAGGAAAAAAATCCTTACACAAACCCAAACCACAAACCCAGCTGTCAACTGCAGTATATCTGCTGGGTTATGCAAAGAAAATGACTTAGGGGTGAGGTGTCAAGGATATGACCCATGGGTTAGATCCACCCATAGAGTTTTATCATCTGGTCTACAGTGCTCTCTGCGAGTCTCAGATGGGACCCACGTACCACATGCAGTATGGATTGACAAAACCAAGAGAAGGCTGTTAAAAGAGAATCAAATGAGAGTTTCAGATGAAGCACTACTGGTGACATGCCAACAGAAAGCACTTTACCTAGCTTAGGAAAATGATTGTTTACAGCCAGACTATGAGAATAAAAGATGTGGTCCAACTGGCCAAGACTGCTAATCTTCAGAGTTTATAAAGTTAAAAGACAATGCAGAAATTAGGGGTGCACTGATAAAGATTTGCTTGGCCAACACCTACGGCCAATTATTAACCAGCCATATCAAATGATACCAATCCGACAGGAATACAGCCTGGCAGCTTGGAGAGCAGCATCCTGCCAGTAAGTCTGCGGGTGGGGGGGGAAGGGACACAGGGGAGAGGGGTGCAGATCAAGGTCCCCACCATGAGGGAGGGAGGACTGGCGGAGGCAGGCGCTACCCAGCCAGGGTGGTGAATGTGATCCCAGGGCAAGGTGCAGGGCAGAGCTGTGGGCTGCTTGAACAGGGGGCACAGCGGGAGGATGGGCAGCTCCCTGCCGCTGCACGCAGCACTGGGAGAGGCACGGGGGGGCATGTGCCCCCCTGGACTTGTGCATAGGCAGTGGGCTGCACTTGGAGTGGGCAGGGGTGGGGCAGGTGGCAGCGGCAGCGCTGGGAGGGATGGCTACAGGGTGGGCTATAGCCAACCCAAAATTCCTCGTAGCTACCCTTTCCAGCACCACCACTGCCTGCTCCGCTCCGCCCACTCCAAGTGCAGCCCTGGCCCAGCCCCCCCTGGCCAGGAAGAGGCTGGTGCAGCCCCTGGCCCAAGCCCATAGCAGCCAACCCACTCTTGCCCTGCACTCAAGTCTAGGAGCCTCCTCTAGGGCTGCGCGCAGCAGTGCGGAGCCGCCTCCGTCCCTGCACACGCTAGATAAGCCGTCCATGGCTCTGCCCCATGCCCTGCCCTGGGGTTGCATTCACCACCCTGGTTGGGCAGCACCTGCCCCTGGTCCCCCTCCCTCCCTCACCACGGGGGCCTTGATCTACCCCCCCATACCCCTTCCCTCTGCCATTCCCTTCAACACCCAAAACTTATCCACAAAACGCTGCCCTCCACCCTGCCAGGCTGCATGCTTGCCCATGTGCATGCTGTGGCTTTGCACACGCACACAACATTTAATCAGTGACATTATCAGCTAACACCAGCCAGAAAAAGCCGATCACCAATAATGTTAATTTTCCTTTTATTGGTCCCGATCGTATATGCGATCGATACATCGGTTCACCTCTAGCAGAAATACAAGAACAATGATCAAAAAAATAACTGCATAGAAAAGAATAACCGCATACAATGAAGTATGTGTCTTGCTTAACAGCACAAGCAGGAAAGAATCAGTGTTAATTATTTTTCCTCGTTATCCACGCTTTCATTTCTCACCATTGATATTCCATCTTTATTATGGGATTTTAAAGAATATTTGGCTAATCAACCCTCAACATCCTGTTATTGTCTTTATACTTCATTTCTCTCGTTTAATTTAGAAAAATGAGACTCGGATATAAAGTAGGCATCTTGAAACCATCAGGAAAAATGGTTTCCCTGAACTCTATTTCGAGTCGGTCAGAAGGCAGTTGCAACAAGCATCATCATAGCATATTAGGTAAACAACCCTATGAATAAAGGAGCTCTTAACAACTCTGAATAAATTGATGTTTACTGTTTTCTCAAACAATGCCTTGGAAGTGTTTTCTTTGAAGTAAAACAGATAATTAGTTCCTCTTTCCTTGATGAACTTCTGAAACAGCAATTAGTTTTTAAGGTACTGCCAATAAAGTTGGATTCCCCACGTCCTTCTCCCCCCCCACAATGAACTAGAAGTGGAAGATTGCTTGAAAAATAACTATTTTTCTGAGCTCAAATCCCATTTTTGTGATCTTGATTGCAATGATTCACTTAAGTCATTTGCATTTTTAAAACAAGGGATGAAATTTCATAAGTGTAGCTTGTATACACTGGGGTTGGACATGGGCTTGGACCAGGTGACCTCCAGGGCTAAGTACAGACAGTCAAAAAGCCCGAGGTCAAATCAATTAAATCTTTGCAGCTTGGTCTAGGCTGCACAGATTGAACTGATAAGCAAGTGAACAGACTCTCACTTTTGACACTGTAAATGCAGCCACATGCCTGCAGTGGCTCAGGCCAGAGGCCAGGGGGTGCTAGACCATGCTTCTCCTCTTGGATGGAGCAGATTACTTGGACCAAGGCTGCAAGAGTGGTGGCGGGGTTTGCAGACGAGGTACAGAGCATCCTGAGATGCTGAGGGACTGGGAGTTAACCTGAATCTGGAGGGGATCTGGGACAGAAGTTCAGTAAACCTTTTTAACCTAATCAGTTACGTCTGATACTACATCCATCCAGGTTTATCTTAAATTGGTTTTGGCCATTTTGAAAACAGTTTATGTGCACTGAACTTCTGTTGTGTTACATATTTGAAGCGGTTCCCAATTACTTATACCTGTTTATGTGTAATTACTGTCCCTAGCCCAAAAAGGTCCCTTCCAACCCCAATTTTCTATGATTTATACTTCATGTGTAAATAAATCTTTTTAGCCATCTTAATATTATTCTCATTTTTTATTTAAGAACATTCCAAAAAGTTTGGACCAGCTCCTTGGAGGAGACACATGGGTAAATGCCCATTATGCCCCCAGGTGCCAAAGACCTGAACACCACTGACCCACCAGTGCAGAGCCAGGAGGTAAGGGAACCGGTGGCAAGGAGAGGGTGGGCGAGCATAGGGTACTCAGAGTGCAGGTGTGTACATGCATGCATGTGTGCAAGTGTGTGGGGACCACGCCGGCTGGCCGGGACCAGGGAGGGGAATACCACGCTCCAGTCCCAACTCAGGTGAAGCCCCCAGGGAGCCCTGTGACTGGAGCTGCACAAACAAGAGTGCACAAACAGGCAGGGCGTGGAATCTCTCTCAGCCATGGTGGAGACTTGTCCTGCCTGTAGGCTTCCCAGCACCGCTGAGGTCTCCACCCAGATGGAGTCCCTGGCTCCGGGCAGTGGGGGCTGCCTAATGTGGCTGCTAGAAGCTGGGCATAGGGGCAACCCCACTTGTGGGGTGTGCTCCCTAGTGGAGTCTCTGGAGGGCCAGGTGAGGGAGCTCAAGGAGGAGCTCATGGTTGATGGTTACGTACCATCAGGGCCCATGAAGACTACATCAACGGCTACTGCCAGGCCCTTCTCCAGAAGAAAGAAGAAAAAGAGAAGATAGAGAAGGTGGTCAACAAGAAGGCTGGCTGAAAAGACCTACCCAGAGCTACCTGGAAGATAGTTGTCTCAGGCTCCAGCACATGCAGGGCTAGAGCTGCTCCTCCCCTAACACTGCACAACAGGTAGGCTGCCCTCACCATGCATGAGGAGGCTCCAATGGAGACATCAGAGGAGGAGATGGGTAAATGGTGAACTGCCATTGCCAAGAGGAGACGCAAGGTGGTGGTGGTGGTGGTGAGGGACTCCCTCCTATGGGGTACTGAGGGACCCATCTGCCATCCGGACCCCTAGCCCGTGAGGTCTGCTGCCCCTCTGGGGCCCGCATCCAGGATATTGCAGAGAGGATCCCTAGGCTCATCCAGCCCTCCAACCACTACCCCATGCTCCTCATCCACATGGACATGAATGACAGCCAGGAGTAATCCGGACCAGGTCATGTGCGACTACAGGGCTCTGGGGGCTGTGCTCAAGGGGTAGGAGGCACAGGTAGTCTTCCTGTGTGCTCCTGGCAGCAGGCCATGAACATAGGAGGGAAGGATGCGTTGAAGAAGTGAACTGATGACTCTGTGGATGGTGCTACTGTGAGGGCTTCGGTTTCTTTGACCACCACACACACTTCAAGAAGGGAGGACTCCTGGGAAGGGACAGCATCCACCTCATGCGGAAGGGTAAGTCCCTGTTCTCAGCCAGCATGGCCAATCTTCTAGACAGACTTTTAAACGAAGATCGCCGGGGGACAGGGAAACACTAACTAGAGCATGCCCAGGGACCGGAATACAAGAAAGCTCCAAAGCTGGGGACACTCAGAGAGCCATTCTTGCAAGAGCTGAGAGAATGGTTCTCCCTCAGCATGACAGAAAATTAAGGGTCTCAATTGGAAGACTCAGGTGCCTGTACACTAATGCCAGGAGCATGGGGAACAAGCAGGAGAAGCTAGCCCTCCTACTCTCCAGTGAGCATTACGGAGACCTGGTGGGACTTCTCACATGATTGGAACATAGCCACAGAGAGCTACACCCTGCACAGAACGGGCCAAGTAGGGAAAAAAAGTGGAGGTGTATCTCTCTATGTGAGGAAGCAATACACCTCCTTGGAGGCTGACATCGACTCTAATGATGAACAGCTTGAAACCCTCTGGGTCAAACTACAGGGAGAGGCTCAGCAAGACAGACCTAGCTGTAGGTGTATACCACAGACCACCAAACCAGAGGGAGGAGCTCGATTTGGAGTTCTCTCAAGAGCTGGCAGAGGCCATGCATGCACGGGACATGGTCATCATGGGTAACTTCAATTATTCAGACATCTCTTGGGAGGAACACTCGGCTAAGTTGGATTGGTCACGTTGCTTCCTGACCTGTATCAAAGAGCTCTACCTCACTCAGGAAGCGAACAGGCCAACAAGAGGTAACGCTCTCCTAGACTTGGTCTTGGCCAAAGGAGATGATCTGGTGACCAACTCAAATATAGAGGGTAACCTGGAAAACAACAACCATGAAACCATCACACTCACTGTCTGTCGCAAGGCAGGCAAATCAGCTAGCAGGGTTGAAATTTTGGACTACAAAAAGGCGAATTTGAATAGGCTCAGAGCATTAGTAAGGGAAGCACTGTAGGACAAGGGACCAAAGGTGAAAGGAGTTCATGAAGAGTGGTTGTTCCTCAAGGACACGATCCTTGAAGCACAAAAGAAGTCCATTCCCACATGGAAGAAAAGTAGCAGAAGGGCTGGGAAGCCCTCTTGGCTTAATAGGGATATTATGGTCCTCTTGCAAAAGAAGAAAGAGGCATAGAAACAATGGAAGCTTGGGACAGTCCCCAAGGAGGACTATAAAACAACGGCCCACACTTGTAGGGAGCAGATTAGAAAGGCTAAGGCGGCAACTGAATATAAACTAGCAATGGAAATCAAGGACAATAGGAAGTCCTTCTTATGTATGTAGGGAACAGGAGGAAAACAAATGGAAGCGCGGGGCCAGTGCTTAACAACTCAAGACAACTGGTTACCGAGACTCAGGAGAAAACTGAATTCCTGAATGACTACTTTGCTTCGGTATTTCACCGAAGGGGATAATCATACTAGCTAAGGTTCAGAATGGGCATGGTGGGAATGACCGCCTCCCTACTGTTGATGTTCAGCTGGTGCATGATCGGTTAGAGAAGTTAGACATTTATAAGTCAGCAAGAAAGGATGGACTTCATCTGAGAGTACTGAAGGAGCTGGCTGAAGTCATAGATTCATAGATGTTAGGGTCGGAAGGGACCTCAATAGATCATCGAGTCCGACCACCTGCATAAGCAGGAAAGAGT
>NW_005842018.1:2904692-2907264 GCF_000455745.1 Alligator sinensis | reverse complement strand
GAGATTTGTCGTGCCCCTCACTTAGGAACACTGCGGCAAAGAACTCGTTGAGGAGTTCAGCCTTGTCCCCTCTGTCCGTCACCAATTGTTTCTGCCCATTTAGCAGGGGTCCTATTCCTCCCTGGGCCTTCCTTTTACTCCCTATATATCTAAAAAACAATTTCTTGTTGTCTTTTACTTGGGTTGCCATCCTCAGCTCCATGGCAGCTTTGGCCCGTCTAACTGCCTCCCTACAAGCACGAGCAGAGGCGGTATATTCATCCTTGGTGATCTCTCCCTGTTTCCACTTTTTATGTGCTCCCCTTTTGTCCCTTAGGCTGCCCTGGATTTCTCTGGTCAGCCAGGGAAGCCTCCTGGCCCCTTTCCCCCTTTTGCCTCGCTCGGGGATCGTCTTTCTTTGTGCCCGAAGGATCATTTCCTTAAGGCACAGCCACCCTTCTTGGGCTCCCATCACTTCAAAACTCCTACTCTGCAGTGCGTCCTTGACTAATCGCCTGAGTTCATTGAAATCAGCTTTCCTAAAGTCTAGCACTTGTCATCATGGGACCTCTGGCGAAACTCTTCCAAAATGTGTGGCACTCAGGGGAGGTCCCTGAAGACTAGAAGAGAGCCAATGTTGTGCCCATCTTCAAGATGGGGAGGAGAGAGGACCCAGGCAACTACAGGCCAATTATCCTAACTTCTATCCCAGGGAAAATCCTGGAAAAATTCATCAAGGAGTCTACATACAATAGGCTTGCAGAAGGTAGGATTCTGAATGACAGCCAGCATGGCTTCGCTGCAGGCAGCTCTTGTCTTACCAATCTCATCTCCTTCTATGACCAGGTAACTCACCACCTGGATAAGACAAAGGAGGTTGACACTGCATACCCTGACTTCCAAAAGGCCTTTGATCCAGTATCCTATGATGCTCTCGTGAGTACATTCAAGGTCTGTGGACTCAACCGTGAGACAGTTAGGTGGGTAGGGAGCTGGTTGTGGGGCAGGACCCAGAGAGTTTTAAAGAACGGACCTGTGTCGTCTTGGCTAGAAGTGTCCAGTGGTGTCCCTCAGGGGCTGGTGCTCAGTTCAGTGCTTTCAATATCTTTATCAATTATTTGGATGTGGGGGTGAAGAGCTCACTGACCAAGTTCATGGATGACACCAAGGTATGGGGAAGTGTGGTTATGCTTGAAGACAGGCTGCAGATAGAGGTGGACCTAAACAGGCTGGTAAGTTGGGCAGACTAGAAGCAGATGAGGCTTAACATTAAGAAGTGTAAAGTGTTCCATCTGGGGATGAACAATCCCCAACATACTTACAGGCTCAGTGGCCCCAAACTGACTAGCACCATGACTGAAAGGGACCTGGGGGGTAATAATAAACCATAGTATGAATATAAGCCATCAGTGCGATGCTATAGCCAGCAGGGCAAACAATACTGGCATGCATCAAACTGATGCATCTCAAGCAAAACCAAGGAAGTGATTCTTCCACTTTAATCAGCATTGGTGAGACTGCAGCTGGAGTACTGTGTACAGTTCTGGGTGCCGCACTTCAACAAGGATGTGGAGAAGCTTGAGAGAGTCCAGAGAAGAGCCACCCGTATGATCAGAGACTTGCAAGGCAAGCCATATGAGGAAAGGCTGAGGGACCTTGGCCTCTTCAGCCTGAAAAAGAGAAGGCTGAGAGAGGACTTGGTAGCAGCTTACCGCTATATCAGGGGACTACATCAAGGGCTCAGCAAACAGCTGTTCACCAGGGCACCCTTGGAGAAAACCAGGAGTAATGGCCACAAACTCCTGGAAGACTCAGGCTTAACACTAGGAAAAGCTTCTTTACAGTTAGGGTGTCTAGACTGTGGAATAAGCCTCCTCCAGAGACGGTGCAATCACCTACCCTGGAAATCTTCAGGAGGAGACTGGATGATCACAGTGCTGGGGTCACCTGACCCTGACCCTGACCCCAGTTGTCTTTTCTGCCTAGTGCCAGGGCTGGACCCAATGATCTTGTGAGGTCCCTTACAATCTATGAAAAAAGCATTTTTTAAAGTACTTACTTTTTTAAACAAAAATATGAAAATGTTCTTATAATAGCCTCAAGTATATAATAGCTACCCTTCTTGAACAGAAAGCCTGTGAGGCTGACATGTGTAAATGTAAAATGTTGCACTTACCGAAGGCACAGTCTAAGGACTGATGTCCAAGCTCCATACATGGAATCAGTACAGAACAGGAAGTGGCAGTACAAGTTTTCTCTGCTTGTTCTGCCAACCCTGCTCTACAAAGACACAACTTTTAACTAACTGATGGCAAATTAATTGCCTTTATTAGGGGTGTGCGAAACGGGATGTATTCAATTTGGATTCGGCCCAAATCAGGAACAGTGATTCAATTCGTTGATTTGGATCACTGTCCCCGATTTGATTCAGCCTAATCCAAATCTGAAGATTTGATGCTGATTTGGAGAATCAGCAATTTGGCCATAGACACAGCTTTAAATGTTTTTTCTACATACCTTGAGGTACCAGCTGTAGCTCATAAACACTGCGATGCTGGGGTGGATGGAGCGTCCCACAGGAGCACCGGGGGGG
>NW_005842018.1:2894207-2904659 GCF_000455745.1 Alligator sinensis | reverse complement strand
GGGGGCAAAGGTTGTCCCCCATGTGCTTGGCGGCAAACCCAGAAGTGGACCGGAACTGCTTCTGGTCCACTTCCGAGTCTGCTGGGGAGTGTGCTGGGGGGCTCCCCCACAGCTCCCTGCCTGGGTGATTGGCCGTGGGGGGGCCCCGGGTGCCTACCCATGCCTAGGAGGCACCAGTCACTGGGCCAGGCGGGTAAGGAGGGCCCCCCCCACAGCACGCTCCCCACTGGACCCGGAAATGGACCGGAAGTGTTTCTGGTCCACTTCCGGGTCTGCTGCTGAACACACTGGGGAGCCCCCACGCTCCTGTGAGACATTCCATCCACCATTGCAGTATTCAGAAGCCACCTGCTACCTTGAGGTACGTAGAAAAATGTTTAAAACTGTGTTGCACCCGCCTGGTTTGGTATAGGTGCTCTCTAGTGGCCTTAGTGCACATGTCCAGTTCAGACTGTGGGGCATGTCCCCACAACTTAGATGTTGGGCTGCGTTCGCCCCCAAGGGAGACCCTGACATTCGCCTGCCACGACTTGGTCTTTCTTTTAGTAGCGGAATTCTCCCTCGTGGGATCTCGCAAATTGGGCACTGCCCTTTGTGGGCGTTGTTGGGGCTCCACCTCTCCTACATTCCAGCCATACACCAGCCCTCAGGATGACCAGGTGATGGATCGCCAGTCTGCCTCTTTGATGTTCCCTCCTGCTCTGGTCCCATCTTGCCCGTCTATCAGTGTCTCTCTTTGCCCCGGGTATCTACTGGGTGTGGGACTGGTCCTGCCTCAATGTCTGTCCTGACCTTGCCTTCAGGACGTCACCTTCCATGGAGCTGCCTCCGCTCTTCTCCTTGGCCCTGTGGGTCGATTGGGGATGCCTTTCCCGGTTTGGGGCTTGGGTGCCCCACAAGTTGGTAACATAAAACAGAAGTAGAAAAGAGAAGAGAAAAAGGAAAAGAACAGTAGGGGCCCCCCCCCCCCCCCCCCCCCCCTCACAGATCTGGTGTTTGTGGTTGTCAGGATCCTTCGATGCCATCCTCCTTGGCCCTGCTGTCCTGACAGGCCGGGTGTCTACCCCTTTTAAAGGAGCCGGAACCTTCCTGTGGGTCCTTGTCCGGTTCCCCGTAGAGCTGGCAACCCCATCATTGTGTGGCTCGGGGAGCGGCTTCGCTGCTGCCTGCCCTGTTTCCCTACCACTGGCTTTTAAATCAGCCGGGCGGCGGTTTCTGATGACGTCATCTGCTGGCGCTGCTCCCAGCCGCAAATAAAAGTGGCTGACGAACTGTGCCAGTGGCTCTTCTCAGCGCGACTTTTCCTATAGAAGGTAAGTGAACCCCTTCCTTAGGGCTTTTGGTTCCTTCTTTCTTGCAGCTCACTCCAGCCTCGGGTCCCGCCATAGGGAAGTGTTTCGGGACCTCCATTTGTGTCTCTCTGGGACATGTGTCTATGTCTGAATTGCCAAATCTTTCCAAATCGATTTGGAGAGATTAAAGGGTCTCCTGATTTGATTCGGATTTGGCGATTCGGCCACTGAACCGGGCCGAATCTCTGCCAAATCAAATTAGGGACCAAAGCTTCGCACAGCCCTAGTCTTTATGCCCAATCAGTCTGGGGTTTCTACTATAATTCTGGAACCCTCTTCTTGCAGCACACAGCAAGTTTGCCAGAACTTCACACCAGAGATTAAATAATCATGAAACCCAAAAGCAACAGCAACATTCTTTAGTTTCATTGTCTGAGATCTTGCAAGAACTTGACTAGAAGTGAGACGCTTGCCAAAACAACCAATTCAGCTGTACTTAACTCCCCACAGAATCAACAGAACATTCAAAGAAAATCTTTTATTGTATTTACCGTTAGCATTTTAACTACTCTGACACCACAGTAAAATGTAAAGCATAAACATCTAAACAGGCATATAAGAAACAAATAAAAAGTCAGGACCCTACATACTTATGGGAATGCCTCCCCTATCTTAGGTGCCATCATGTTCCCTAACGTCAGCTAAAAGCAACCTCCTGCGATCCAATCTGTGCACCCAGTTAAGTTGCTCTTGGTATTCCCTCCTTCTTGTGGTATGTCAGAGCCTGAGGCTGGACATCTACTAAAAGCCCTGTAGGACTTCTTTTTTTCATTTGGGCAGGCCTTCAGCACACAGTGTTACATTTGGGGGTACAGCCTCAGGATTTTGTTCTTTTACAAGTTTTTACTTGTTTTACTAATTTGTTTTGATTGTAAACCACCCTGAGCCTCTTTTGGGAAGGGGAAGATACAGTATAAAGTTAATAAAAAAATACACTTGCCTAAGAAGAGGCAAGGCCTGAATTAACACTGACATAATTGTGATATCCCTTCCAACTACTGATAGGACTAACTAAAGTAATCAAACTAGATACCCTGGAAGAAACTGAAATTGTTAATATTTGTTATATTATTATTAATATTATTTCTTAAACTGTAACATTACCCTTAGGTCAATGCAGCATAATCATATGGGAAGATGAAAAAGTCCATGTTAAGACTGCTCAAACCGAAAATACTGAAAGATACCAAGCACTGATATTCTGACAGTTTTTAATACATATCATGGAAAATAGAGTATTTCTCCCAGAAAGTATTCTTCTGAAAAGAACTTGCGTCAAATTTGGATATTTAATCAAGACAATTTGTTCAATTTTATTCTATTGCCTTTTTAAAGTAAATCTCAACACTACTTTGCTTAAACTGGAGCTCTCTGTTCTAATACTGCCACTTCTCTTGTGGCAGGGATACCACTGGCCAAACACAGCCAGAAGCACCAGAAATTAAAACTGTGGCTGTGGAGCTGGAACAGAAAAGCTTCCAACTCAGGCAACTCAGGTCTAATCCTCGAGCATAAATTTAACTTTACAGGCGTGCTACTGATGCCTGCATAAGAGCAGCAGCTACTAATTAAAATAACAAACAGCAGAAAGATAATACTGCATGTGGGAAATAGCTGTCAAATTTATTTCCTTTGCCAGACTGAAGTTTCTCATCAATTATATTTAGAAGAACATTTGTAGAGTAAAAACATTCCCAAGCAATGCTGCCACAATGAAGTTGGGTCCCCCCCACAGAAATCTATCAATAGGATGGTTAGATCTCCATGGCATAGCTACATAGCTTTTAGACACATTACACACAGTATTTATGCCATAACTTATTACACTGAAATATGGGTGAAACACCCAGTTCTTCCATTGTTGGCATACTGCTTAAGAGGCAACAAACCCCTCCTAGAAAAATTAAAGTATTTGTAGAATTGTGATACTCAAAGTATTTACTGGCTTTGAGCAGCAGGAACTGAAAAAAACACCCCTGCACAGCTTTCCTAGCACAGCATATCCATCACTACTTTCAGTAAATACTAACATTACATAGCGCTGATTAATTACTGCTGCAAACCCTACCGTTTGCTAGTCTGATCACTAAAGGCGTACGAGGAGAAAGAATAAGAAACCAGAGAACACCCATGAAACAACAACAAAAACATGCCACTTTACTAACTCACACTCTCGCATTAGAAATCCTTGCTTACAATGAACAACACCTTATACCACAAACTCATGTCACTTAATGAAAGGGATAACTTATGGAATAAAGTATTACCAAGAGAAAGAGTATAACAATCTGCCTTTCAGTGAGTGAAATGTTCTTCAAGTCTATGCTCACAGTTTTAGGGCCTCTTGCTTATAGCATAATTAATATTTTACAACAGAAATATACCAAAATGTAAACAAACTCTGTTCCCTAAATGGGACCGATTGAAAGCATAGTGGGTAAGGCACAGCATCATATAAAACTAAGCAGTGTGGCAAGCATGCACTCTGGAACTTGAAAAACAGGAACCACTGATAACTCTTCACTTTGAAAAAACGTCTTGCCTAGCTCACTGCGAAGGCCTAAAATTATATTTTCCCTAAAACTTAAAGCAGAAGTATTTCAGTGGCATTTAGAAATAGTTGTTAATCTGCAAAGAACTGCAAACTCCAAGTAGATTTGTGTTTCATATCTTGAGTGGTAGCTTGCATTTAAAGAGAAAACTCCAGTGCTTTTTTAACACATGCTGTTTACATAGAATGTTTAAGAAAATTCATATATTGTTACATAAATATTAGCAGAGGTTGCAATAAACTCCACGGAGGCAAATAATCAGAGCTTACAAAATGAAGTCAGCTGTAAATCCTGTGAGAAGGCTATACCAATATGTCAAGTGCCCCTCTCCAAATTCAATGGGCTATTATTAACTACTGTTCTTAGGAAAGTCTCCAATATACTTTAAAAGTTTGTAGAGGTTAAGTGTAGTCCAGTTTTCAGCTACAGTAAAAGTCTCTCATCTATACATCACTGTCTGCCAAGAGAGGGAGAGGTAACACTGGAGGAACAAAACACACACTCTACCAGGAAGTCCCACTGAAGACGAGGTGGTAAGGATATTGTACTAGGACAGAGGGCTCAACGTTTTGGTCCCTCAGGCCAAGTGAGTGGTGTGGGGCTGGTCTGTGATCCAAATGAGGCTTTGTGCTACCCCTGCCTGCCAGGATTGGGATTGGGCCCAGGTCCCTGTGCACCAAACCTAGTGTTCAGTGCCACAGGCAGTGAAAGTGGGGGACTAACAGGGCTTGCCAGCCCACCAAACGCAGGGCAGCAGTAGGGCTGCAAGGCAGCCCAGCCATGGGCTTCTGGCAGCTGCAGCAGGGGTAGGGAGGGAGTAGGAGTGGGGCTGGGGCACGGAACGGAGCCGTGAGTGGCTTGTCCGGGGGGTGCCTGGTGTTGGGAGGGGGTGGAGGCTCCTGCCGCTGCACGCACCCTGGGAGGGCATGAGGGGCATGTACCCCTCGATCTACCCAGGGGGAGGTAGGCTGCCACTGCAGGCTGGGGCTAAGCCAGGCTCTTTCCGGTGGGGGACTGGGCCGGGCTGTGCCCAGGGCAGGCGGTGGCGGCACTGGGAGGGGGGCTATGGGAGGGCTGCAATCATCCCCAAAATTTGCCGTAGACCCCCGAGCCTCCCTCCAGGAGCTGCCACCGCTTGCCTCAAGCACAACCCAGCCCAGCCCCCTGCCAGAAAGAGCCCAGTTTAGCCCTGGCCCCAGCCCCAGCCCACAGCTGCAGCCCACCTTCCCCTGGGCAGATCCAGGGGCACATGTCCAGAGTTGCCACCCCCTCTCCCCATGCTGGGTGCCCCCTGGACAAGTCACTCGCAGTTCTGTCCCACGCCCCATGGGAGCGGGGTGGGGGGAAGGGAGCCAAGTGCACGGGCATGCACACACAAGCTCAGCCCTCCCCAATAATTTTTCTCCCTCCACCCTATCCCAGTGCCACAGCCTGTGGGCCTCTCCATGAACCAATGGGGAGCCCTGTAGGCTGCATGACAATGCACCAGGGGCCAGGTACCCTCTGTACCAGAGAACCTGGGCACTTAAATTGTAAGCTTATTTTAAATTAGAAGAAAGCTTTCCCATCTGCTTCTCTCATCTACCCAATCCCAAACTAGTCATCCTGCAAAAAAACCTAGAAGCTTATCCAAAGCATACACTTTAGCCAAAGTGTTCTGCATGTAAGCAGTTTTCCCTATGCACATATCTAAGGCCCCATTTGTCATATCTTCACTGCAGAATTATATCTAGTTACCTACACTAAATTTTGCTTGGCCTGAGTGAAAGTGGCTACACACCAACCACCTGAGCTGTACAGGATGCTGCTACTTTGAGTTACAGTTTGTACCATGCATGCTGCTTGAAATCAGGATTTCTGCCTAGGGAAAGAGCCTCCAAGTTCAAGGTAACATTCAAATTACAACTTAGTTTGACTTCACAATAAGGACTGAAGCATACAGCAAACAAACTAGATAGTTTTAAGAGAAAATTATTTCTCTCTTGTCAATAAAGGCTCCAGGTATATCTTGTAACTCGCTTTAGCAGAAGGCACTCAGTTTTCTGTTTTCTCACTGGTATGAATGGTGAGATGATGACTCCTCATAAAAAGCATAATTGTTTTCTTAGTATAAAGTTTTACTAGGCTATCACAGCTATTTTCCCTCTACTTTTACAAGACAGTGGGACTTCTACTTAAGAAAATATTTTTTTTGCTTTAATGAACTTATTCAAGGAAGCCTAGAAAAGATTTATTTTCTAGGTCTTCAGCATAATTTGTCACCAGCCTCAGGGCTTCAGTTTCTTTTGAACCAAATACAAGGAAACACATAGGGCTTATTGGTTTAGATCACTGGATCAGTCCAAGACCCCACCTTTCACTGCGCCTAAGTTTGAGTGCTTCAGAAGATCAAACCTACTCTATAACTTACCCAGGCAATTGTGGAACTTACAAAAACATGGGGGGTAATCTCTTTCAATATTGTACACTATTAGTTGATCTCTTTCCATTAGAAAGTTCAATTAGGTCTGTATCATTTTACTCCAACCTGCAACACTGTAGGCATTAGTCACAATTTAAGCATATACAATCAGTTTTTAAATCCTGCTGACATGCTTGTCTAAACATCTTGCTGGACAGTGTATTATCAGAATTTATACTTCCTTGGGAAAAGACAGGTGAGTGGTGCGGAGCTGGTCTGTGTCCCCTGTCCCAAACAGCATAAAGACAGCATTATATGACAGATTAAGGAGCAGTCTCAAGTTGCAGCAAGGGAAGTTGAGGTTGGATATTAGGAAGAATTTTCTCACTAGGAGGGTGGTAAAGCACTGGGACAGGTTACCCAGAGAGGTGGTGGAAGCTCCATCCCTGGAGGTTTTTAAGGCCTGGCTAGACAAAACCTTGGCTGGGATGAGCTACTTGGGGATGGTCCTGTTTTGAGCAGGGGGTTGGACTAGATGACCTCCTCAGGTCCCTTCCAATCCTAATTTTCTATGATTCCTATCAAGCAACATTTTCTGGTCACAATTTTTTGTACCTCCTTGTTCTTAATGGACAAGATTAACAGTAATTTGGAATTGGTTTGAATTAACTGACTTTTGATATAATCAAATCTCTCTCTCTCATTGCCAGATTAGTTCATTCCAGATTTTAGAAGTTTTTTGGCATAGGAACCCATTACTTGTCTCCAACTGTATCTGTTACCTTTTGGGGAAAAATCTCCACTGTATTCTTTTGAGGTGAAAAATTACAGAACCTTCTGTGCTTCCCCTGAAACATCAAAAGCAGATGTTTGACAATAAGCCTAAATCTCTTTACTCCTGAAAGGGCAAACTAGAATACTTTTTTCATTCCAATATCTGGTATGTATCCTCTATGATGCAAATCCAATGAGGTTATTTTGGACCCTATCCCTCCACGTTGCTTCTATTTATGACTTCTAATGCAAAAGCAGTGCTCTTAAACTTACAAGTTCAAATTCATAATACATTATAATTCGTAAAGTTTTTTCTATTTCTTCCACTTTCCATGAGGAAGAAAAGAACCAGTCTCTCTCTCTTTATTCTTTAACAACAATTTACAAACTGAACCAGGGTTTTTTGATCCTGATGCACTACCTCCCTGTTGATGGCAATATTATATAGTCACAGAGTTACAAATACACTGACCAGCAAGGTATGTTAATAACTAGTAGTACACTAGAACACTACTAGTATACACAGAAAAAGCTTTGCTTTCAATGCATTGATCTTTATGCAGTAGCTTGCTTAGGAGCAAAATTGACCATTTTAAATAACAGTTGTCCTACCTCCCACCAGTTTTAAAGATTAGATCTGCATTAGGCGCTCCCTTTGGATGTTGGTAACGAGGCCGCCGTTCACGATTAGTATTTGCTGGAGCTGGGCGCTGTGCCAGAGACTGTAACATTTCTGTAATTATATACAAAAAGAATTAAACAGTTTAAATTCTCGTAAACAGAATTTAAACAGAGCAAATATTATAGCTGCATTTTTGTAATACTTGTGAATCAAACTTTTTTTTTTTGTACACACAACTGCTTTACTGTTTTTTATATTTGAGGACAAAATATTCCTCCACCCATCCTACTAATGATCATAACAGAACAAAAACAAACCATTTTTTTGAACTGCATACGCAGCTCTGATATAGACAAACAATGCTGTGACACGTTCTCCTAAATTTGCAGATGCTGGGTGGTCAGAGAAGCAGTTGCCAGGACAGTTCATCATCTGTACTTAGGAGGGTTAAGACCTTTTCTGTCAGATGCTATAACCCACCAAGCCTGTGTCACTTTGTGCTAAGATTATGGCAGTGCTATGAATAAGGTGACCTTATTTTTAAGACAATTCAGGACACTCTCCACCCCTGACCTCCAGCTGCTTCTCAAGAGGGTGTTTTTTAATTTTGCCCAGGGCACCACACACACACGACCAGCCCACACTCACAAAAGCACTCTCCCCACCCTGCCCCAGGTAGGAGGAGCAGTGCCCAGCCCAGCTCGCCCCCCACCTCTAGCCACTGCTCAGGAGGAGCCCGGCCAGGCAGCACAGGCAGAATTCAGGACTTTTGTTTCCATCCAGGTAGGAGGAGCAGTGCCCAGCCCAGCCCGCCCCCCCCCTCTAGCCACTGCTCAGGAGGAGCCCGGCCAGGCAGCACAGGCAGAATTCAGGACTTTTGTTTCCATTTTCACCAACTGGACAGGGCACTGGAACTGCCTACGAAATCCAGGACTGTCCTGGCCAAACAGAGATGTATGTTCACCCTAGTTATGAAGGACTACACCTTACAAATATTTAGAAGTGGGAACAAGTGAGGAATGCAACTTCCACTTAATCAGTCACCTAAACATCTTTGTATGGGAAGGGAAATATTTATCTAATATGATAGGAACTGGATGCTTCCTCCAAAGTTAACTGCTATTTGATAATCAGTGTTTGTATAAAATACACCATGGTAAAAATGTACACTTCACAGACCAGAAGGGTGGGGATATAGTAACATGTTTAGTTGAGAATGTTTAGTTCTGACAGGCCATCTGTGCAAGGATATACACTGCTCAACAAAACAGAAACAGATGGACTAAACAAAGGGGAAAAGTGGAATGAGCTGTTAAAAAGATTACTCTTCAGTGCCTGCTCTGTCTGGGTCTCTAATCTCCAGTAATCTCATTGTCCAACATCTGCTAAAAGTATAATGTATTCTTCTTGTTAATTCTGTACTGTTTATAAGAGTCAATTATTAGGGTTTCATCTGTTTACACAAGTGAGCGGTTTCAATGGATGTCTGACTACACTTATTCACTCTGAAATTACAGGTTTAAATGTTCTAGTGAAATTACATTAAGGTATCTGATTTTTTTTTTTTAGGAATCTGACTGGCACTTGTTATTAAACAATTGGATCCGTGGCCCATCTCTCTCTCAGAACAATTCTGGCCATAGGAGGGATCCCCCTGCAGGAAGGGAATGGCCGTGATCCAGGCAGGATCTAGAAAGAGGTTGTGAAAGGCAGGCAGGCAGCTGCAGGAACTGGACCACATGCCTGCCCCTTTCTCTTGGGCTTCGCGGCAGAAGGATACAAATTCTGTAAGTATCAGCACTAAAATAAGGGAAAATAATGGGAAGCAGAACACGGCAATGTGAAATGGAGGGTGGGAAGTAATGATTAAAAATTGTAAGCATGTGACACCAGCTATTTTGAGAATATTATACAACAGTGTTTTTAGATGACAACTATAGATCTTTATAAATGCAGAGATTCTAATTTAATTTAAAACTTCATCCACTTTAAAAAGTCAAAATGGTATTTAGAAAGTGGAAGTAGTCTACTAGGTTTTATTAATTAAACAAGGTGCTTTAAGACATTCCTTCTCCAACTCACATTCACAGATGTGGCAAGCTAGCCCATGCCCCTTAAAACAAATGAATATACAGACTGTAAAATGTTATTGATATGTTGTTTACATAAAACTTGAAACATGTCTTCACCCTTTTTTAAACTCCCCTGAAAGCTTGAAAGTGAAACCTGCCACTTCTCCTTGGTACACGCAGAAACTCTAGTTTATTACTGAGGGCTAATTCATCAAGAGAAGCAGGCCATTGCCTTAAACAGTTTATAAAAACATGAGAGGAAAATCATACTTTTGCAGACAACATATACAGATTCAGGGCCTAATAAAATAGAACAACATGTCCCTATTTGCCCTAGCTTAAAAGCAGTGCTAGAAAAAAAATGGATATGAATAGATTTTTGCTGTAATAAATCCTTATTTTAAAGGTTATTTATTTTTTAAATACTGTAGTTACTTGATTCCAAGGTAAGGTGCCCCCATTCATCATGGGGAAAATGAAGACTCATCTTAGAATCGAGTCCCTGCAGGCAGTGCTGGGTCCTGTGCTGTTCTCTGGCTTTGGGCTAATTCCCTCACTGGTGCCTGGACCCCTGTGGTGCCAGGAAGCAGTAGGGGAATCAGCCTGGAGCCAGAGAGCAGTAGGACCCAGTGTGAATTGCCTTGCAGCGCTCAGGCAGTGTGCTGGCTCCCTGCTGCTC